>NW_026872028.1:0-7500 GCF_033458585.1 Syngnathus typhle
GCTCAAAAGCCCGGGGTAACATTTCAAGGAAGACCCCCCCTGCGCAGACCTCCACTAGGCGGGATGACTGTTCAGCTGTGGCGGGGAGTGGCCTCCCTCCGGTCGGCACGACGAGTAAATGACACCGGCCGCTGACGCAAACCCACGCCGGACAGGAGAGCTCAAAAGCCGGGTAACATTTCAAGGAAGACCCCCCCTGCGCAGACCTCCACTAGGCCGGGATGACTGTTCAGCTGTGGCGGGGAGTGGCCTCCCTCGGTCGGCACGACGAGTAAATGACACCGGCCCGCTGACGCAAACCCACGCGGACAGGAGAGCTCAAAAGCCGGGTAACATTTCAAGGAAGACCCCCCTGCGCAGAACCTCCACTAGGCCGGGATGACCTGTTCAGCTGTGGCGGGGAGTGGCCTCCCTCCGGTCGGCACGACGAGTAAAGCTATTTAGGAAAATCTGAGATAAATATCACTTGCATAATAATTTGGAACACGGTCCCGTGTTCCAAATTATTATGCAAAATGTATTTAGACACCAGCAATCGCACTTAGATTTGTTTCTTTTTTCTTTTCTTTTAGCTTCCATAATGTTACCGACGGGCGCTGACGCAAACCCACGCCCGGCAGGAGAGCTCAAAAGCCGGGTAACATTTCAAGGAAGACCCCCCCTGCGCAGACCTCCACTAGGCCGGGATGACTGTTCAGCTGTGGGCGGGGAGTGGCCTCCCTCCCGGTCGGCACGACGAGTAAATGACACCGGCCGCTGACGCAAACCCACGCCGGACAGGAGAGCTCAAAAGCCGGGTAACATTTCAAGGAAGACCCCCCCTGCGCAGACCTCCACTAGGCCGGGGATGACTGTTCAGCTGTGGCGGGGAGTGGCCTCCCTCCGGTCGGCACGGACGAGTAAATGACACCGGCCGCTGACGCAAAACCCACGCCGGACAGGAGAGCTCAAAAGCCGGGTAACATTTCAAGGAAGACCCCCCCTGCGCAGGACCTCCACTAGGCCGGGATGACTGTTCAGCTGTGGCGGGGAGTGGCCTCCCTCCGGTCGGCACGACGAGTAAAGCTATTTAGGAAAATCTGAGATAAATATCACTTGCATAATAATTTGGAACACGGTCCCGTGTTCCAAATTATTATGCAAAATGTATTTAGACACCAGCAATCGCACTTAGATTTGTTTCTTTTTTCTTTCTTTTAGCTTCCATAATGTTACCGGGCGCTGACGCAAACCCACGCCCGGCAGGAGAGCTCAAAAGCCGGGTAACATTTCAAGGAAGACCCCCCCTGCGCAGACCTCCACTAGGCCGGGATGACTGTTCAGCTGTGGCGGGGAGTGCCTCCCTCCGGTCGGCACGACGAGTAAATGACACCGGCCGCTGACGCAAACCCACGCCGGACAGGAGAGCTCAAAAGCCGGGTAACATTTCAAGGGAAGACCCCCCCTGCGCAGACCTCCACTAGGCCGGGATGACTGTTCAGCTGTGGCGGGGAGTGGCCTCCCTCGGTCGGCACGACGAGTAAATGACACCGGCCGCTGACGCAAACCCACGCCGGACAGGAGAGCTCAAAAGCCGGGTAACATTTCAAGGAAGACCCCCCCTGCGCCAGACCTCCACTAGGCCGGGATGACTGTTCAGCTGTGGCGGGGAGTGGCCTCCCCTCCGGTCGGCACGACGATGTAAAGCTATTTAGGAAAATCTGAGATAAATATCACTTTGCATAATAATTTGGAAACACGGTCCCGTGTTCCAAATTATTATGCAAAATGTATTTAGACACCAGCAATCGCAACTTAGATTTGTTTCTTTTTTCTTTCTTTTAGCTTCCATAATGTTACCGGGCGCTGACGCAAAACCCACGCCCGCAGGAGAGCTCAAAAGCCGGGTAAACATTTCAAGAAGACCCCCCCTGCGCAGAACCTCCACTAGGCCGGGATGACTGTTCAGCTGTGGCGGGGAGTGGCCTCCCTCCGGTCGGCACGACGAGTAAATGACACCGGCCGCTGACGCAAACCCACGCCGGAACAGGAGAGCTCAAAAGCCGGGTAACATTTCAAGGAAGACCCCCCCTGCGCAGACCTCCACTAGGCCGGATGACTGTTCAGCTGTGGCGGGGAGTGGCCTCCTCCGGTCGGCCACGACGAGTAAATGACACCGGCCGCTGACGCAAAACCCACGCCGGACAGGAGAGCTCAAAAGACGGGTAACATTTCAAGGAAGACCCCCCCTGCGCAGACCTCCACTAGGCCGGGATGACTGTTCAGCTGTGGCGGGGAGTGGCCTCCCTCCGGTCGGCACGACGAGGTAAAGCTATTTAGAAAATCTGAGATAAATATCACTGCATAATAATTTGGAACACGGTCCCGTGTTCCAAATTATTATGCAAAATGTATTTAGACACCAGCAATCGCACTTAGATTTGTTTCTTTTTTCTTTCTTTTAGCTTCCATAATGTTACCGGGCGCTGACGCAAACCCACGCCGGCAGGAGAGCTCAAAAGCCGGGTAACATTTCAAGGAAGACCCCCCCTGCGCAGACCTCCACTAGGCGGGATGACTGTTCAGCTGTGGCGGGGAGTGGCCTCCCTCCGGTCGGCACGACGAGTAAATGACACCGGCCGCTGACGCAAACCCACGCCGGACAGGAGAGCTCAAAAGCCGGGTAACATTTCAAGGAAGACCCCCCCTGCGCAGACCTCCACTAGGCCGGGATGACTGTTCAGCTGTGGCGGGGAGTGGCCTCCCTCCGGTCGGCACGACGAGTAAATGACACCGGCCGCTGACGCAAACCCACGCCGGACAGGAGAGCTCAAAAGCCGGGTAACATTTCAAGGAAGACCCCCCCTGCGCAGACCTCCACTAGCCGGATGACTGTTCAGCTGCGGCGGGGAGTGGCCTCCCTCCGGTCGGCACGACGAGTAAAGCTATTTAGGAAAATCTGAGATAAATATCACTTGCATAATAATTTGGAAACACGTCCCGTGTTCCAAATTATTATGCAAAATGTATTTTAGACACCAGCAATCGCACTTAGATTTGTTTCTTTTTTCTTTCTTTTAGCTTCCATAATGTTACCGGGCGCTGACGCAAACCCACGCCCGGCAGGAGAGCTCAAAAAGCGGGTAACATTTCAAGGAAGCTATTTAGGAAAATCTGAGATAAATATCCTTTGCATAATAATTTTGGAACACGGTCCCGTGTTCCAAATTATTATGCAAAAATGTATTTAAGTGTCATAAAGATTACATTTTTTGTTTTTCAAGTACTGAAATCACCCTCAGTCCATGGTACAGTCCATGGTAGTCTGCCAGGTGAGCGCAATTGTAGTAATTAACAAGTCTATTTAAGTTCCGCGTTTTTAAGCGTTCGGCCATTTCGTTCAACCATGGGGAGGAAAAAAGGATCTCTCTGCTGTCGAGACAAGCGTGAAATCGTTCGATGCTTGGACAAGGTATGCAGACATTCGATATTGCACGAAAGCTTAAGCGCGACCATCGAACTTTGAAGAAATTCGTCGCTGATTCGGAGCAAACGCGCGTTCGTGCAGACAAAGGCACGACAAGGAAGGTTTCTGCAAGACAAACAAATCGAATCAAGAGGGCGGCTGCAAGCATGCCACTAAGACGAGCAAACAAATATTCGACGCTGCTGGTGCAGTGAAGTCCCACGAACGACGAGGTGCAGGATCCTCCAGAGGCTTGCAGTTGTGCGGAAACCCTCCATTCGGCCACCCCTGAACAACGCGAACAAGCAGAAACGGCTGCAGTGGGCCCAGACTTACATGAAGACAAATTTTCAGACAGTCCTGTTCACCGACGAGTGCCGTGCCACCTTGGATGGGCCAGGTAGGGTTTTTTAAAGTTTTTCCTTGCACTTTTGAGAGCTCAGGGGATGCTTTGAGAATAATGTCAATTTCTGTCTATGTGAAGCCCTTTGAGACTGCTTGTGATTTAGGGCTATACAAATAAACTTGATTTGACTTGACTTTACAGATGGATGGAGTCGTGGATGGTTGGTGGACGGCCACGATAGCCAACAAGGCTGCGGCGTCAGCAGGGAGGTGGCGGAGTGATGTTTTGGGCCGGAATCATGGGAGAGAGCTGCTTGGCCCCTTTAGGGTCCCTGAAGGCGTCAAAATTACGTCTGTTAACTACGTGGAATTTCTGACTCAACACTTCTGTCCATGGTACAACAGGAAGAACCGTGCTTTCCGTCAAAAGATCATCTTCATGCATGACAATGCACGTCTCATGCTGCAAGAAATACGTCAACGTCTTTGGCATCTATGGAATAAAGGGAGAGAAACTGATGGTGTGGCCCCCATGCTCCCCTGACCTCAATCCTATTGAAAACTTGTGGAGCATCGTCAAGCAGAAAATCTACGAAGGTGGGAGGCAGTTCAATTCCAAAGAGCAGCTCTGGCAGGCTATTCTTAGATCCTGCAAGAATTCAACCAGAAACTGTACAAAAACTCACAAGTTCAGTGGATGAAGAATCGTGAAGCTGCTGTTGAACAAAGGGTCCCTATGTTAAAATGTAACTTTGTTTTTTATTGAAATAAAGGGTCCTATGTTAAAATGTAACTTGTTTGTCTTTTCTTTGAAATAGCTTTTGATTTCAGTAAATATGACCTCCTAATGCTGTAAATTCTTAAGATGGGCATTTCAGTTCATAAAAACCTATAAAATGTTATAAAACTCTGTTGTGCGTAATAATGTGGAACAGTGCATTTTAAGTTTTTTATTTTTTAAAAATTCTGTGATCATTCGGAGGTTTGTTCAATAAAATTAGAATTCATCAAAATAATGGTTGATGACTTGAAAATTATGCTGACTCATTTTGCATCGACTATTTAGGAAAATCTGAGATAAATGTCACTTGCATAATAATTTGGAACACGGTGTAAGTGCGATTGCTGGTGTATTTACTCGTCGTGTCCACCGGAGGACGGCAAATCCCCGCCGCAGCTGCAGCGGCAGCGCTTAAATGTCTTCCCGGCCGCCTGGAACTCTGCACGGGGCGTGTTTCGTCCCGCGCAGCGGTACCAGATCGCGCTGCGCCGTCAGCCGAGCCGCGCGCGGTCCGCTGGAAGTCTACACTGTGTTCCAAATTATTATGCAATTGTATTTATGTGTCATAAAGATTACATTTTTTGTTTTTCAATTAAACTCATGGATGGTATTACGTGTCAGGGCTCTTTGGATCACTGAGATCAATCTCAGACACCGGGGATCATTACCGGCCAGTTGAGCCCAAATTAAGGAAAAACTACTTAAGAATGGTGTTCCACATTATTAAGCAGATAATTTGAAGTTCGCTTTGAGCAGTGGCGGACGCCAACCCACGACCGGTGGGAGAGCTCGGAGGGCGGATGGGCTTTCAAGGAAGCCCCCCCAGGCCGGTCCCACTCGCACTTAGAATTTTTTTTTTTTTTGGCTTCCATAATGTACCGGGCGCGGACGCGAAACCCACGCCGGGCATGGCAGCTCGAAAGGCGGCTAAGCATTCAAGGAAGCACCGTCTGGAGCTTCAGAGCCGTTCCGCCTGACTTTTAACGTAGAGTACCGGGCGCAAACCACTAACTCAAGCCCGGCATGGCAGCTCGAAAGGCGGCTAAGCATTCAAGGAAGCACCGTCTGGAGCTTCAGAGCCGTTCCGCCTGACTTTTAACGTAGAGTACCGGGCGCAAACCACTAACTCAAGCCCGGCATGGCAGCTCGAAAGGCGGCTAAGCATTCAAGGAAGCACGTCTGGAGCTTCAGAGCCGTTCCGCCTGACTTTTAACGTAGAGTACCGGGCGCAAACCCACTAACTCAAGCCCGGCATGGCAGCTCGAAAGGCGGCTAAGCATTCAAGGAAGCACCGTCTGGAGCTTCAGAGCCGTTCCGCCTGACTTTTAACGTAGAGTAACCGGGCGCAAACCACTAACTCAAGCCCGGCATGGCAGCTCGAAAGGCGGCTAAGCATTCAGGAAGCACCGTCTGGAGCTTCAGAGCCGTTCCGCCCTGACTTTTAACGTAGAGTACCGGGCGCAAACCACTAACTCAAGCCCGGCATGGCAGCTCGAAAGGCGGCTAAGCATTCAAGGAAGCACCGTCTGGAGCTTCAGAGCCGTTCCGCCTGACTTTTAACGTAGAGTACCGGGCGCAAACCACTAACTCAAGCCCGGCATGGCAGCTCGAAAGGCGGCTAAGCATTCAAGGAAGCACCGTCTGGAGCTTCAGAGCCGTTCCGCCTGACTTTTAACGTAGAGTACCGGGCGCAAACCACTAACTCAAGCCCGGCATGGCAGCTCGAAAGGCGGCTAAGCATTCAAGGAAGCACCGTCTGGAGCTTCAGAGCCGTTCCGCCTGACTTTTAACGTAGAGTACCGGGCGCAAACCACTAACTCAAGCCCCGGCATGGCAGCTCGAAAGGCGGCTAAGCATTCAAGGAAGCACCGTCTGGAGCTTCAGAGCCGTTCCGCCTGACTTTTAACGTAGAGTACCGGGCGCAAACCACTAACTCAAGCCGGCATGGCAGCTCGAAAGGCGGCTAAGCATTCAAGGAAGCGACGCCGGCCGGTCCGCGGGCCAAATAGGGTCCAGTAAAGTACCGGGCGCAAACCACTAACTCAAGCCCGGCATGGCAGCTCGAAAGGCGGCTAAGCATTCAAGGAAGCGACGCCGGCCGGTCCGCGGGCCAAATAGGGTCCAGTAAAGTACCGGGCGCGGCCACTAACGCCTTGTGGCGGTCGCCTTGTGGCGGTCGGGGGGGTGGCGGTCGGGCTGGCGCTTGGGGCCGGTGGCGGTCGCCTTGTGGCGGTCGCCTTGTGGCGGTCGGGGGGTGGCGGTCGGGGCTGGCGCTTGGGGCCAGTGGCGGTCGCCTTGTGGCGGTCGCCTTGTGGCGGTCGCCTTGTGGCGGTCGCCTTGTGGCGGGTCGCCTTGTGGCGGTCGGGGGGGGTGGCGCGTCGGGGCTGGCGCTTGGGGCCAGTGGCGGTCGCCTTGTGGCGGTCGCCTTGTGGCGGTCGCCTTGTGGCGGTCGCCTTGTGGCGGTCGCCTTGTGGCGGTCGGGGGGGTGGCGGTCGGGGGCTGGCGCTTGGGGCCAGTGGCGGTCGCCTTGTGGCGGTCGCCTTGTGGCGGTCGCCTTGTGGCGGTCGCCTTGTGGCGGTCGCCTTGTGGCGGTCGCCTTGTGGCGGTCGGGGGGTGGCGGTCGGGGCTGGCGCTTGGGGCCAGTGGCGGTCGCCTTGTGGCGGTCGCCTTGTGGCGGTCGCCTTGTGGCGGTCGCCTTGTGGCGGTCGCCTTGTGGCGGTCGGGGGGTGGCGGTCGGGGCTGGCGCTTGGGGCCGGTGGCGGTCGCCTTGTGGCGGTCGCCTTGTGGCGGTCGCCTTGTGGCGGGTCGCCTATTGTGGCGGTCGCCTTGTGGCGGTCGCCTTGTGGCGGTCGGGGGGTGGCGGTCGGGGCTGGCGCTTGGGGCCGGTGGCGGTCGCCTTGTGGCGGTCGCCTTGTGGCGGTCGCCTTGT
>NW_026872028.1:20000-37500 GCF_033458585.1 Syngnathus typhle
GGCTTGTGTTTAAGGAGGCGGCCGGTCCTCCACTATTCCTTCCTTGGATGGAAAGCATGTAGCACTTTGAAAATTTTCGAGCACTGTGACACTTTGAAAATTTTCGAGAGTTTTTGTACTTAGAAAATTTTTCGCTCTTGCACTTCCAGAGTGCTTTGCGGTAGCTCCTAGGTTCGCTGTCCGAGCATGTGAACACTTTTTGGGGGGGAACACATCGCTAGAGACACCAGCCGCCTGGTTCTCGGGGCCAAAACTTGTGTTCCCCACACTCGTTCTGACTATATTTTGCGATTTGGGGGTAAAGGTAATGAGTACAGTGACTAGGGGGACCAACTCATCGTACTCTGGCGCACCAACAGACCAAAGCTGGTACTGCACTTACCCCTGGTACCCCAACGCCTGGTACCTGACGGGCGAGAGGCTGATTTTTCGCTATTTGCGGCCGACCGAGGGAACCAGACAAAGCGGACACTTTACGGCGCAAGAGCCGTTGGCACTTAGAAATTTTTCGACAAAGTTGGCGCGAGCTCCAGAAGGAGAGGCTGATTTTTCGCTATTTGTGGCCGACCGAGGGAACCAGGCAAAGCGGACACTTTACGGCGCAAGAGCCGTTGGCACTTAGAAATTTTTTGACAAAGTTGGCGCGAGCTCCAGAAGGAGAGGCTGATTTTTCGCTATTTGTGGCCGACCGAGGGAACCAGGCAAAGCGGACACTTTACGGCGCAAGAGCCGTTGGCACTTAGAAAATATTCGCCAAAGTTGGCACGAGCTCCAGAAGGAGAGGCTGATTTTTCGCTATTTGTGGCCGACCGAGGGAACCAGACAAAGCGGACACATTACGGCGCAAGAGCCGTTGGCACTTAGAAAATATTCGCCAAAGTTGGCACGAGCTCCAGAAGGAGAGGCTGATTTTTCGCTATTTGTGGCCGACCGAGGGAACCAGACAAAGCGGACACTTTACGGCGCAAGAGCCGTTGGCACTTGCGCGAGCTCCAGAAGGAGAGGCTGATTTTTCGCTATTTGTGGCCGACCGAGGGAACCAGACAAAGCGGACACATTACGGCGCAAGAGCCGTTGGCACTTAGAAAATATTCGCCAAAGTTGGCACGAGCTCCAGAAGGAGAGGCTGATTTTTCGCTATTTGTGGCCGACCGAGGGAACCAGACAAAGCGGACACTTTACGGCGCAAGAGCCGTTGGCACTTGCGCGAGCTCCAGAAGGAGAGGCTGATTTTTCGCTATTTGTGGCCGACCGAGGGAACCAGACAAAGCGGACACATTACGGCGCAAGAGCCGTTGGCACTTAGAAAATATTCGCCAAAGTTGGCACGAGCTCCAGAAGGAGAGGCTGATTTTTCGCTATTTGTGGCCGACCGAGGGAACCAGACAAAGCGGACACTTTACGGCGCAAGAGCCGTTGGCACTTGCGCGAGCTCCAGAAGGAGAGGCTGATTTTTCGCTATTTGTGGCCGACCGAGGGAACCAGACAAAGCGGACACATTACGGCGCAAGAGCCGTTGGCACTTAGAAAATATTCGCCAAAGTTGGCACGAGCTCCAGAAGGAGAGGCTGATTTTTCGCTATTTGTGGCCGACCGAGGGAACCAGACAAAGCGGACACTTTACGGCGCAAGAGCCGTTGGCACTTGCGCGAGCTCCAGAAGGAGAGGCTGATTTTTCGCTATTTGTGGCCGACCGAGGGAACCAGACAAAGCGGACACTTTACGGCGCAAGAGCCGTTGGCACTTAGAAAATATTCGCCAAAGTTGGCACGAGCTCCAGAAGGAGAGGCTGATTTTTCGCCGTTTGTGGCCGACCGAGGGAACCAGACAAAGCGGACACTTTACGGCGCAAGAGCCGTTGGCACTTAGGCGAGCTCCAGAAGGAGAGGCTGATTTTTCGCTATTTGTGGCCGACCGAGGGAACCAGGCAAAGCGGACACATTACGGCGCAAGAGCCGTTGGCACTTAGAAAATATTCGCCAAAGTTGGCACGAGCTCCAGAAGGAGAGGCTGATTTTTCGCTATTTGTGGCCGACCGAGGGAACCAGGCAAAGCGGACACTTTACGGCGCAAGAGCCGTTGGCACTTAGAAATTTTTTGACAAAGTTGGCGCGAGCTCCAGAAGGAGAGGCTGGTTTTTCGCTATTTGTGGCCGACCGAGGGAACCAGGCAAAGCGGACACATTACGGCGCAAGAGCCGTTGGCACTTAGGCGAGCTCCAGAAGGAGAGGCTGATTTTTCGCTATTTGTGGCCGACCGAGGGAACCAGGCAAAGCGGACACATTACGGCGCAAGAGCCGTTGGCACTTAGGCGAGCTCCAGAAGGAGAGGCTGGTTTTTCGCTATTTGTGGCCGACCGAGGGAACCAGGCAAAGCGGACACATTACGGCGCAAGAGCCGTTGGCACTTAGGCGAGCTCCAGAAGGAGAGGCTGATTTTTCGCTATTTGTGGCCGACCGAGGGAACCAGGCAAAGCGGACACTTTACGGCGCAAGAGCCGTTGGCACTTAGAAATTTTTTGACAAAGTTGGCGCGAGCTCCAGAAGGAGAGGCTGGTTTTTCGCTATTTGTGGCCGACCGAGGGAACCAGGCAAAGCGGACACATTACGGCGCAAGAGCCGTTGGCACTTAGGCGAGCTCCAGAAGGAGAGGCTGATTTTTCGCCGTTTGTGGCCGACCGAGGGAACCAGGCAAAGCGGACACATTACGGCGCAAGAGCCGTTGGCACTTAGGCGAGCTCCAGAAGGAGAGGCTGGTTTTTCGCTATTTGTGGCCGACCGAGGGAACCAGGCAAAGCGGACACATTACGGCGCAAGAGCCGTTGGCACTTAGGCGAGCTCCAGAAGGAGAGGCTGATTTTTCGCCGTTTGTGGCCGACCGAGGGAACCAGGCAAAGCGGACACATTACGGCGCAAGAGCCGTTGGCACTTAGGCGAGCTCCAGAAGGAGAGGCTGGTTTTTCGCTATTTGTGGCCGACCGAGGGAACCAGGCAAAGCGGACACATTACGGCGCAAGAGCCGTTGGCACTTAGGCGAGCTCCAGAAGGAGAGGCTGATTTTTCGCCGTTTGTGGCCGACCGAGGGAACCAGGCAAAGCGGACACATTACGGCGCAAGAGCCGTTGGCACTTAGGCGAGCTCCAGAAGGAGAGGCTGGTTTTTCGCTATTTGTGGCCGACCGAGGGAACCAGGCAAAGCGGACACATTACGGCGCAAGAGCCGTTGGCACTTAGGCGAGCTCCAGAAGGAGAGGCTGATTTTTCGCCGTTTGTGGCCGACCGAGGGAACCAGGCAAAGCGGACACATTACGGCGCAAGAGCCGTTGGCACTTAGGCGAGCTCCAGAAGGAGAGGCTGGTTTTTCGCTATTTGTGGCCGACCGAGGGAACCAGGCAAAGCGGACACATTACGGCGCAAGAGCCGTTGGCACTTAGGCGAGCTCCAGAAGGAGAGGCTGATTTTTCGCCGTTTGTGGCCGACCGAGGGAACCAGGCAAAGCGGACACATTACGGCGCAAGAGCCGTTGGCACTTAGGCGAGCTCCAGAAGGAGAGGCTGGTTTTTCGCTATTTGTGGCCGACCGAGGGAACCAGGCAAAGCGGACACATTACGGCGCAAGAGCCGTTGGCACTTAGGCGAGCTCCAGAAGGAGAGGCTGATTTTTCGCCGTTTGTGGCCGACCGAGGGAACCAGGCAAAGCGGACACATTACGGCGCAAGAGCCGTTGGCACTTAGGCGAGCTCCAGAAGGAGAGGCTGGTTTTTCGCCGTTCGTGGCCGACCGAGGGAACCAGGCAAAGCGGACACATTACGGCGCAAGAGCCGTTGGCACTTAGAAAATATTCGCCAAAGTTGGCACGAGCTCCAGAATGAGAGGCTGATTTTTCGCCGTTTGTGGCCGACCGAGGGAACCAGGCAAAGCGGACACATTACGGCGCAAGAGCCGTTGGCACTTAGGCGAGCTCCAGAAGGAGAGGCTGATTTTTTCGCTATTTGTGGCCGACCGAGGGAACCAGGCAAAGCGGACACATTACGGCGCAAGAGCCGTTGGCACTTAGAAAATATTCGCCAAAGTTGGCACGAGCTCCAGAATGAGAGGCTGATTTTTCGCCGTTTGTGGCCGACCGAGGGAACCAGACAAAGCGGACACATTACGGCGCAAGAGCCGTTGGCACTTAGGCGAGCTCCAGAAGGAGAGGCTGATTTTTTCGCTATTTGTGGCCGACCGAGGGAACCAGGCAAAGCGGACACATTACGGCGCAAGAGCCGTTGGCACTTAGAAAATATTCGCCAAAGTTGGCACGAGCTCCAGAATGAGAGGCTGATTTTTCGCCGTTTGTGGCCGACCGAGGGAACCAGGCAAAGCGGACACATTACGGCGCAAGAGCCGTTGGCACTTAGGCGAGCTCCAGAAGGAGAGGCTGATTTTTTCGCTATTTGTGGCCGACCGAGGGAACCAGGCAAAGCGGACACATTACGGCGCAAGAGCCGTTGGCACTTAGAAAATATTCGCCAAAGTTGGCACGAGCTCCAGAATGAGAGGCTGATTTTTCGCCGTTTGTGGCCGACCGAGGGAACCAGACAAAGCGGACACATTACGGCGCAAGAGCCGTTGGCACTTAGGCGAGCTCCAGAAGGAGAGGCTGGTTTTTCGCTATTTGTGGCCGACCGAGGGAACCAGGCAAAGCGGACACATTACGGCGCAAGAGCCGTTGGCACTTAGAAAATATTCGCCAAAGTTGGCACGAGCTCCAGAATGAGAGGCTGATTTTTCGCCGTTTGTGGCCGACCGAGGGAACCAGGCAAAGCGGACACATTACGGCGCAAGAGCCGTTGGCACTTAGGCGAGCTCCAGAAGGAGAGGCTGATTTTTTCGCTATTTGTGGCCGACCGAGGGAACCAGGCAAAGCGGACACATTACGGCGCAAGAGCCGTTGGCACTTAGAAAATATTCGCCAAAGTTGGCACGAGCTCCAGAATGAGAGGCTGATTTTTCGCCGTTTGTGGCCGACCGAGGGAACCAGACAAAGCGGACACATTACGGCGCAAGAGCCGTTGGCACTTAGGCGAGCTCCAGAAGGAGAGGCTGGTTTTTCGCTATTTGTGGCCGACCGAGGGAACCAGGCAAAGCGGACACATTACGGCGCAAGAGCCGTTGGCACTTAGAAAATATTCGCCAAAGTTGGCACGAGCTCCAGAAGGAGAGGCTGATTTTTCGCTATTTGTGGCCGACCGAGGGAACCAGGCAAAGCGGACACATTACGGCGCAAGAGCCGTTGGCACTTAGGCGAGCTCCAGAAGGAGAGGCTGATTTTTCGCCGTTCGTGGCCGACCGAGGGAACCAGGCAAAGCGGACACATTACGGCGCAAGAGCCGTTGGCACTTAGAAAATATTCGCCAAAGTTGGCACGAGCTCCAGAATGAGAGGCTGATTTTTCGCCGTTTGTGGCCGACCGAGGGAACCAGACAAAGCGGACACATTACGGCGCAAGAGCCGTTGGCACTTAGGCGAGCTCCAGAAGGAGAGGCTGATTTTTCGCCGTTCGTGGCCGACCGAGGGAACCAGGCAAAGCGGACACATTACGGCGCAAGAGCCGTTGGCACTTAGAAAATATTCGCCAAAGTTGGCACGAGCTCCAGAATGAGAGGCTGATTTTTCGCCGTTTGTGGCCGACCGAGGGAACCAGACAAAGCGGACACATTACGGCGCAAGAGCCGTTGGCACTTAGGCGAGCTCCAGAAGGAGAGGCTGATTTTTTCGCTATTTGTGGCCGACCGAGGGAACCAGGCAAAGCGGACACATTACGGCGCAAGAGCCGTTGGCACTTAGAAAATATTCGCCAAAGTTGGCACGAGCTCCAGAAGGAGAGGCTGATTTTTCGCTATTTGTGGCCGACCGAGGGAACCAGGCAAAGCGGACACATTACGGCGCAAGAGCCGTTGGCACTTAGGCGAGCTCCAGAAGGAGAGGCTGATTTTTCGCTATTTGTGGCCGACCGAGGGAACCAGGCAAAGCGGACACATTACGGCGCAAGAGCCGTTGGCACTTAGAAAATATTCGCCAAAGTTGGCACGAGCTCCAGAATGAGAGGCTGATTTTTCGCCGTTTGTGGCCGACCGAGGGAACCAGACAAAGCGGACACATTACGGCGCAAGAGCCGTTGGCACTTAGGCGAGCTCCAGAAGGAGAGGCTGATTTTTTCGCTATTTGTGGCCGACCGAGGGAACCAGGCAAAGCGGACACATTACGGCGCAAGAGCCGTTGGCACTTAGAAAATATTCGCCAAAGTTGGCACGAGCTCCAGAATGAGAGGCTGATTTTTCGCCGTTTGTGGCCGACCGAGGGAACCAGACAAAGCGGACACATTACGGCGCAAGAGCCGTTGGCACTTAGGCGAGCTCCAGAAGGAGAGGCTGATTTTTTCGCTATTTGTGGCCGACCGAGGGAACCAGGCAAAGCGGACACATTACGGCGCAAGAGCCGTTGGCACTTAGAAAATATTCGCCAAAGTTGGCACGAGCTCCAGAATGAGAGGCTGATTTTTCGCTATTTGTGGCCGACCGAGGGAACCAGGCAAAGCGGACACATTACGGCGCAAGAGCCGTTGGCACTTAGGCGAGCTCCAGAAGGAGAGGCTGATTTTTCGCCGTTCGTGGCCGACCGAGGGAACCAGGCAAAGCGGACACTTTACGGCGCAAGAGCCGTTGGCACTTAGAAAATATTCTGAAATTCTCACCGACCTCCGTGGTGGAGAGGCCGAATTTTCGACATTCGTGGCCGACCGGGGAACCGTCGCCACTCGGACAACTTGTGCGGCAGCCCTCGGTGATTTTAGGACCGCTTTTTCACCCTCGCTGTCCGACCGGAGAACCGTCGTAGCTCGGACAGTTCGTGTGCCAGCATCCGCTGGCACTTAGAAAATTTTAAAAAAGAAAAAAATAGTCTTCTGCATATACGTTCTGACTATATTTTGCGATTAGGGGGTAAAGGTAATGAGTACAGTGACTAGGGGGACCAACTCATCGTACTCTGGCGCACCAACACGCCAAGGTTGGTACTGCACTTAGGCTGATTTTTGCGCTATTCGCGGCCGACCGGGGAACCAGCGCGGAGCGGACACATTACGGCGAATGAGCCGTTGGCACTTAGAAAATTTTTGAGCTTTTTTCGAACTTCCGTGAGGCTGATTTTGCGCTATTCGCGGCCGACCGGGGAACCAGCGCGGAGCGGACACATTACGGCGAATGAGCCGTTGGCACTTAGAAAATTTTTGAGCTTTTTTCGAACTTCCGTGAGGCTGATTTTGCGCTATTCGCGGCCGACCGGGGAACCAGCGCGGAGCGGACACATTACGGCGAATGAGCCGTTGGCACTTAGAAAATTTTTGAGCTTTTTTCGGACTTCCGTGTGGAGCTTTGGGGCCGTTCCGCCTAACTTTTTATGCCCGATTAGGCTTCCAGGGAGGCGGCTAAGCATTATTGACCAATCATGGAGCTTTTTTGGGACTTCCGTGTGGAGCTTTGGGGCCGTTCCGCCTAGCTTTTTATGCCCGATTAGGCTTCCAGGGAGGCGGCTAAGCATTATTGACCAATCATGGAGCTTTTTTGGGACTTCCGTGTGGAGCTTTGGGGCCGTTCCGCCTAACTTTTTATGCCCGATTAGGCTTCCAGGGAGGCGGCTAAGCATTATTGACCAATCATGGAGCTTTTTTGGGACTTCCGTGTGGAGCTTTGGGGCCGTTCCGCCTAGCTTTTTATGCCCGATTAGGCTTCCAGGGAGGCGGCTAAGCATTATTGACCAATCATGGAGCTTTTTTGGGACTTCCGTGTGGAGCTTTGGGGCCGTTCCGCCTAACTTTTTATGCCCGATTAGGCTTCCAGGGAGGCGGCTAAGCATTATTGACCAATCATGGAGCTTTTTTGGGACTTCCGTGTGGAGCTTTGGGGCCGTTCCGCCTAGCTTTTTATGCCCGATTAGGCTTCCAGGGAGGCGGCTAAGCATTATTGACCAATCATGGAGCTTTTTTGGGACTTCCGTGTGGAGCTTTGGGGCCGTTCCGCCTAGCTTTTTATGCCCGATTAGGCTTCCAGGGAGGCGGCTAAGCATTATTGACCAATCATGGAGCTTTTTTGGGACTTCCGTGTGGAGCTTTGGGGCCGTTCCGCCTAGCTTTTTATGCCCGGTTAGGCTTCCAGGGAGGCGGCTAAGCATTATTGACCAATCATGGAGCTTTTTTGGGACTTCCGTGTGGAGCTTTGGGGCCGTTCCGCCTAGCTTTTTATGCCCGATTAGGCTTCCAGGGAGGCGGCTAAGCATTATTGACCAATCATGGAGCTTTTTTGGGACTTCCAGCCGGTGCTTTGGGGGCCTTCCCCCTCACTTTCTACGCCCGATTGGGCTTCCAGGGACGCGGCTAAGCATTTTTAACAGAAATGGAGCTTTTTGCGGAGCTCCAGCCGGTGCCACCGGCAGGCCGTGCACGCGGACGAGATGACCGAAAGAAGCTCCAGGAGAGCGGATGGACGCTTTTTAAGCACCGAGGCGGAGATCGCGGAGCTTTAATAGACTTCCAGCGGGCCCAAAGCGGCCAGGCAGACGGCGCAGCGCGACCTGGTACCTCGCACGGGACGCATCGCCCCCCCCGCGCACAGTTCCAGGGGGCCGGGATGACGTTTCAAAGCTGCCGCTGCAGCTGCGGCGGGGAGTGGCCTCCCTCCGGTGGACACGACGAGTAAATGACACCGGCCGCTGACGCAAACCCACGCCGGACAGGAGAGCTCAAAAGCCGGGTAACATTTCAAGGAAGACCCCCCCTGCTCAGACCTCCACTAGGCCGGGATGACTGTTCAGCTGTGGCGGGGAGTGGCCTCCCTCCGGTCGGCACGACGAGTAAATGACACCGGCCGCTGACGCAAACCCACGCCGGACAGGAGAGCTCAAAAGCCGGGTAACATTTCAAGGAAGACCCCCCCTGCGCAGACCTCCACTAGGCCGGGATGACTGTTCAGCTGTGGCGGGGAGTGGCCTCCCTCCGGTCGGCACGACGAGTAAATGACACCGGCCGCTGACGCAAACCCACGCCGGACAGGAGAGCTCAAAAGCCGGGTAACATTTCAAGGAAGACCCCCCCTGCGCAGACCTCCACTAGGCCGGGATGACTGTTCAGCTGTGGCGGGGAGTGGCCTCCCTCCGGTCGGCACGACGAGTAAATGACACCGGCCGCTGACGCAAACCCACGCCGGACAGGAGAGCTCAAAAGCCGGGTAACATTTCAAGGAAGACCCCCCCTGCGCAGACCTCCACTAGGCCGGGATGACTGTTCAGCTGTGGCGGGGAGTGGCCTCCCTCCGGTCGGCACGACGAGTAAATGACACCGGCCGCTGACGCAAACCCACGCCGGACAGGAGAGCTCAAAAGCCGGGTAACATTTCAAGGAAGACCCCCCCTGCGCAGACCTCCACTAGGCCGGGATGACTGTTCAGCTGTGGCGGGGAGTGGCCTCCCTCCGGTCGGCACGACGAGTAAATGACACCGGCCGCTGACGCAAACCCACGCCGGACAGGAGAGCTCAAAAGCCGGGTAACATTTCAAGGAAGACCCCCCCTGCGCAGACCTCCACTAGGCCGGGATGACTGTTCAGCTGTGGCGGGGAGTGGCCTCCCTCCGGTCGGCACGACGAGTAAATGACACCGGCCGCTGACGCAAACCCACGCCGGACAGGAGAGCTCAAAAGCCGGGTAACATTTCAAGGAAGACCCCCCCTGCGCAGACCTCCACTAGGCCGGGATGACTGTTCAGCTGTGGCGGGGAGTGGCCTCCCTCCGGTCGGCACGACGAGTAAATGACACCGGCCGCTGACGCAAACCCACGCCGGACAGGAGAGCTCAAAAGCCGGGTAACATTTCAAGGAAGACCCCCCCTGCGCAGACCTCCACTAGGCCGGGATGACTGTTCAGCTGTGGCGGGGAGTGGCCTCCCTCCGGTCGGCACGACGAGTAAATGACACCGGCCGCTGACGCAAACCCACGCCGGACAGGAGAGCTCAAAAGCCGGGTAACATTTCAAGGAAGACCCCCCCTGCGCAGACCTCCACTAGGCCGGGATGACTGTTCAGCTGTGGCGGGGAGTGGCCTCCCTCCGGTCGGCACGACGAGTAAATGACACCGGCCGCTGACGCAAACCCACGCCGGACAGGAGAGCTCAAAAGCCGGGTAACATTTCAAGGAAGACCCCCCCTGCGCAGACCTCCACTAGGCCGGGATGACTGTTCAGCTGTGGCGGGGAGTGGCCTCCCTCCGGTCGGCACGACGAGTAAATGACACCGGCCGCTGACGCAAACCCACGCCGGACAGGAGAGCTCAAAAGCCGGGTAACATTTCAAGGAAGACCCCCCCTGCGCAGACCTCCACTAGGCCGGGATGACTGTTCAGCTGTGGCGGGGAGTGGCCTCCCTCCGGTCGGCACGACGAGTAAATGACACCGGCCGCTGACGCAAACCCACGCCGGACAGGAGAGCTCAAAAGCCGGGTAACATTTCAAGGAAGACCCCCCCTGCGCAGACCTCCACTAGGCCGGGATGACTGTTCAGCTGTGGCGGGGAGTGGCCTCCCTCCGGTCGGCACGACGAGTAAATGACACCGGCCGCTGACGCAAACCCACGCCGGACAGGAGAGCTCAAAAGCCGGGTAACATTTCAAGGAAGACCCCCCCTGCGCAGACCTCCACTAGGCCGGGATGACTGTTCAGCTGTGGCGGGGAGTGGCCTCCCTCCGGTCGGCACGACGAGTAAAGCTATTTAGGAAAATCTGAGATAAATATCACTTGCATAATAATTTGGAACACGGTCCCGTGTTCCAAATTATTATGCAAAATGTATTTAGACACCAGCAATCGCACTTAGATTTGTTTCTTTTTTCTTTCTTTTAGCTTCCATAATGTTACCGGGCGCTGACGCAAACCCACGCCCGGCAGGAGAGCTCAAAAGCCGGGTAACATTTCAAGGAAGACCCCCCCTGCGCAGACCTCCACTAGGCCGGGATGACTGTTCAGCTGTGGCGGGGAGTGGCCTCCCTCCGGTCGGCACGACGAGTAAATGACACCGGCCGCTGACGCAAACCCACGCCGGACAGGAGAGCTCAAAAGCCGGGTAACATTTCAAGGAAGACCCCCCCTGCGCAGACCTCCACTAGGCCGGGATGACTGTTCAGCTGTGGCGGGGAGTGGCCTCCCTCCGGTCGGCACGACGAGTAAATGACACCGGCCGCTGACGCAAACCCACGCCGGACAGGAGAGCTCAAAAGCCGGGTAACATTTCAAGGAAGACCCCCCCTGCGCAGACCTCCACTAGGCCGGGATGACTGTTCAGCTGTGGCGGGGAGTGGCCTCCCTCCGGTCGGCACGACGAGTAAAGCTATTTAGGAAAATCTGAGATAAATATCACTTGCATAATAATTTGGAACACGGTCCCGTGTTCCAAATTATTATGCAAAATGTATTTAGACACCAGCAATCGCACTTAGATTTGTTTCTTTTTTCTTTCTTTTAGCTTCCATAATGTTACCGGGCGCTGACGCAAACCCACGCCCGGCAGGAGAGCTCAAAAGCCGGGTAACATTTCAAGGAAGACCCCCCCTGCGCAGACCTCCACTAGGCCGGGATGACTGTTCAGCTGTGGCGGGGAGTGGCCTCCCTCCGGTCGGCACGACGAGTAAATGACACCGGCCGCTGACGCAAACCCACGCCGGACAGGAGAGCTCAAAAGCCGGGTAACATTTCAAGGAAGACCCCCCCTGCGCAGACCTCCACTAGGCCGGGATGACTGTTCAGCTGTGGCGGGGAGTGGCCTCCCTCCGGTCGGCACGACGAGTAAATGACACCGGCCGCTGACGCAAACCCACGCCGGACAGGAGAGCTCAAAAGCCGGGTAACATTTCAAGGAAGACCCCCCCTGCGCAGACCTCCACTAGGCCGGGATGACTGTTCAGCTGTGGCGGGGAGTGGCCTCCCTCCGGTCGGCACGACGAGTAAAGCTATTTAGGAAAATCTGAGATAAATATCACTTGCATAATAATTTGGAACACGGTCCCGTGTTCCAAATTATTATGCAAAATGTATTTAGACACCAGCAATCGCACTTAGATTTGTTTCTTTTTTCTTTCTTTTAGCTTCCATAATGTTACCGGGCGCTGACGCAAACCCACGCCCGGCAGGAGAGCTCAAAAGCCGGGTAACATTTCAAGGAAGACCCCCCCTGCGCAGACCTCCACTAGGCCGGGATGACTGTTCAGCTGTGGCGGGGAGTGGCCTCCCTCCGGTCGGCACGACGAGTAAATGACACCGGCCGCTGACGCAAACCCACGCCGGACAGGAGAGCTCAAAAGCCGGGTAACATTTCAAGGAAGACCCCCCCTGCGCAGACCTCCACTAGGCCGGGATGACTGTTCAGCTGTGGCGGGGAGTGGCCTCCCTCCGGTCGGCACGACGAGTAAATGACACCGGCCGCTGACGCAAACCCACGCCGGACAGGAGAGCTCAAAAGCCGGGTAACATTTCAAGGAAGACCCCCCCTGCGCAGACCTCCACTAGGCCGGGATGACTGTTCAGCTGCGGCGGGGAGTGGCCTCCCTCCGGTCGGCACGACGAGTAAAGCTATTTAGGAAAATCTGAGATAAATATCACTTGCATAATAATTTGGAACACGGTCCCGTGTTCCAAATTATTATGCAAAATGTATTTAGACACCAGCAATCGCACTTAGATTTGTTTCTTTTTTCTTTCTTTTAGCTTCCATAATGTTACCGGGCGCTGACGCAAACCCACGCCCGGCAGGAGAGCTCAAAAGCCGGGTAACATTTCAAGGAAGCTATTTAGGAAAATCTGAGATAAATATCCTTTGCATAATAATTTGGAACACGGTCCCGTGTTCCAAATTATTATGCAAAATGTATTTAAGTGTCATAAAGATTACATTTTTTGTTTTTCAAGTACTGAAATCACCCTCAGTCATGGTACAGTCCATGGTAGTCTGCCAGGTGAGCGCAATTGTAGTAATTAACAAGTCTATTTAAGTTCCGCGTTTTTAAGCGTTCGGCCATTTCGTTCAACCATGGGGAGGAAAAAGGATCTCTCTGCTGTCGAGAAGCGTGAAATCGTTCGATGCCTTGGACAAGGTATGCAGACATTCGATATTGCACGAAAGCTTAAGCGCGACCATCGAACTTTGAAGAAATTCGTCGCTGATTCGGAGCAAACGCGCGTTCGTGCAGACAAAGGCACGACAAGGAAGGTTTCTGCAAGACAAACAAATCGAATCAAGAGGGCGGCTGCAAGCATGCCACTAAAGACGAGCAAACAAATATTCGACGCTGCTGGTGCCAGTGAAGTCCCACGAACGACGAGGTGCAGGATCCTCCAGAGGCTTGCAGTTGTGCGGAAACCCTCCATTCGGCCACCCCTGAACAACGCGAACAAGCAGAAACGGCTGCAGTGGGCCCAGACTTACATGAAGACAAATTTTCAGACAGTCCTGTTCACCGACGAGTGCCGTGCCACCTTGGATGGGCCAGGTAGGGTTTTTTAAGTTTTTCCTTGCACTTTTGAGAGCTCAGGGGATGCTTTGAGAATAATTGTCAATTTCTGTCTATGTGAAGCCCTTTGAGACTGCTTGTGATTTAGGGCTATACAAATAAACTTGATTTGACTTGACTTTACAGATGGATGGAGTCGTGGATGGTTGGTGGACGGCCACGATAGCCCAACAAGGCTGCGGCGTCAGCAGGGAGGTGGCGGAGTGATGTTTTGGGCCGGAATCATGGGGAGAGAGCTGCTTGGCCCCTTTAGGGTCCCTGAAGGCGTCAAAATTACGTCTGTTAACTACGTGGAATTTCTGACTCAACACTTCTGTCCATGGTACAACAGGAAGAACCGTGCTTTCCGTCAAAAGATCATCTTCATGCATGACAATGCACCGTCTCATGCTGCAAGAAATACGTCAACGTCTTTGGCATCTATGGGAATAAAGGGAGAGAAACTGATGGTGTGGCCCCCATGCTCCCCTGACCTCAATCCTATTGAAAACTTGTGGAGCATCGTCAAGCAGAAAATCTACGAAGGTGGGAGGCAGTTCAATTCCAAAGAGCAGCTCTGGCAGGCTATTCTTAGATCCTGCCAAGAAATTCAACCAGAAACTGTACAAAAACTCACAAGTTCAGTGGATGGAAGAATCGTGAAGCTGCTGTTGAACAAAGGGTCCTATGTTAAAATGTAACTTTGTTTTTTATTGAAATAAAGGGTCCTATGTTAAAATGTAACTTGTTTGTCTTTTCTTTGAAATAGCTTTTGATTTCAGTAAATATGACCTCCTAATGCTGTAAATTCTTAAGATGGGCATTTCAGTTCATAAAAACCTATAAAATGTTATAAAACTCTGTTGTGCGTAATAATGTGGAACAGTGCATTTTAAGTTTTTTATTTTTTAAAAATTCTGTGATCATTCGGAGGTTTGTTCAATAAAATTAGAATTCATCAAAATAATGGTTGATGACTTGAAAATTATGCTGACTCATTTTGCATCGACTATTTAGGAAAATCTGAGATAAATGTCACTTGCATAATAATTTGGAACACGGTGTAAGTGCGATTGCTGGTGTATTTACTCGTCGTGTCCACCGGAGGACGGCAAATCCCCGCCGCAGCTGCAGCGGCAGCGCTTAAATGTCTTCCCGGCCGCCTGGAACTCTGCACGGGGCGTGTTTCGTCCCGCGCAGCTGGTACCAGATCGCGCTGCGCCGTCAGCCGAGCCGCGCGCGGTCCGCTGGAAGTCTACACTGTGTTCCAAATTATTATGCAAATTGTATTTATGTGTCATAAAGATTACATTTTTTGTTTTTCAATTAAACTCATGGATGGTATTACGTGTCAGGGCTCTTTGGATCACTGAGATCAATCTCAGACACCGGGGATCATTACCGGCCAGTTGAGCCCAAATTAAGGAAAAACTACTTAAGAATGGTGTTCCACATTATTAAGCAGATAATTTGAAGTTCGCTTTGAGCAGTGGCGGACGCCAACCCACGACCGGTGGGAGAGCTCGGAGGGCGGATGGGCTTTCAAGGAAGCCCCCCAGGCCGGTCCCACTCGCACTTAGAATTTTTTTTTTTTTTTGGCTTCCATAATGTACCGGGCGCGGACGCGAAACCCACGCCGGGCATGGCAGCTCGAAAGGCGGCTAAGCATTCAAGGAAGCACCGTCTGGAGCTTCAGAGCCGTTCCGCCTGACTTTTAACGTAGAGTACCGGGCGCAAACCACTAACTCAAGCCCGGCATGGCAGCTCGAAAGGCGGCTAAGCATTCAAGGAAGCACCGTCTGGAGCTTCAGAGCCGTTCCGCCTGACTTTTAACGTAGAGTACCGGGCGCAAACCACTAACTCAAGCCCGGCATGGCAGCTCGAAAGGCGGCTAAGCATTCAAGGAAGCACCGTCTGGAGCTTCAGAGCCGTTCCGCCTGACTTTTAACGTAGAGTACCGGGCGCAAACCACTAACTCAAGCCCGGCATGGCAGCTCGAAAGGCGGCTAAGCATTCAAGGAAGCACCGTCTGGAGCTTCAGAGCCGTTCCGCCTGACTTTTAACGTAGAGTACCGGGCGCAAACCACTAACTCAAGCCCGGCATGGCAGCTCGAAAGGCGGCTAAGCATTCAAGGAAGCACCGTCTGGAGCTTCAGAGCCGTTCCGCCTGACTTTTAACGTAGAGTACCGGGCGCAAACCACTAACTCAAGCCCGGCATGGCAGCTCGAAAGGCGGCTAAGCATTCAAGGAAGCACCGTCTGGAGCTTCAGAGCCGTTCCGCCTGACTTTTAACGTAGAGTACCGGGCGCAAACCACTAACTCAAGCCCGGCATGGCAGCTCGAAAGGCGGCTAAGCATTCAAGGAAGCACCGTCTGGAGCTTCAGAGCCGTTCCGCCTGACTTTTAACGTAGAGTACCGGGCGCAAACCACTAACTCAAGCCCGGCATGGCAGCTCGAAAGGCGGCTAAGCATTCAAGGAAGCACCGTCTGGAGCTTCAGAGCCGTTCCGCCTGACTTTTAACGTAGAGTACCGGGCGCAAACCACTAACTCAAGCCCGGCATGGCAGCTCGAAAGGCGGCTAAGCATTCAAGGAAGCACCGTCTGGAGCTTCAGAGCCGTTCCGCCTGACTTTTAACGTAGAGTACCGGGCGCAAACCACTAACTCAAGCCCGGCATGGCAGCTCGAAAGGCGGCTAAGCATTCAAGGAAGCACCGTCTGGAGCTTCAGAGCCGTTCCGCCTGACTTTTAACGTAGAGTACCGGGCGCAAACCACTAACTCAAGCCCGGCATGGCAGCTCGAAAGGCGGCTAAGCATTCAAGGAAGCACCGTCTGGAGCTTCAGAGCCGTTCCGCCTGACTTTTAACGTAGAGTACCGGGCGCAAACCACTAACTCAAGCCCGGCATGGCAGCTCGAAAGGCGGCTAAGCATTCAAGGAAGCACCGTCTGGAGCTTCAGAGCCGTTCCGCCTGACTTTTAACGTAGAGTACCGGGCGCAAACCACTAACTCAAGCCCGGCATGGCAGCTCGAAAGGCGGCTAAGCATTCAAGGAAGCGACGCCGGCCGGTCCGCGGGCCAAATAGGGTCCAGTAAAGTACCGGGCGCAAACCACTAACTCAAGCCCGGCATGGCAGCTCGAAAGGCGGCTAAGCATTCAAGGAAGCGACGCCGGCCGGTCCGCGGGCCAAATAGGGTCCAGTAAAGTACCGGGCGCGGCCACTAACGCCTTGTGGCGGTCGCCTTGTGGCGGTCGGGGGGTGGCGGTCGGGGCTGGCGCTTGGGGCCGGTGGCGGTCGCCTTGTGGCGGTCGCCTTGTGGCGGTCGGGGGGTGGCGGTCGGGGCTGGCGCTTGGGGCCAGTGGCGGTCGCCTTGTGGCGGTCGCCTTGTGGCGGTCGCCTTGTGGCGGTCGCCTTGTGGCGGTCGCCTTGTGGCGGTCGGGGGGTGGCGGTCGGGGCTGGCGCTTGGGGCCAGTGGCGGTCGCCTTGTGGCGGTCGCCTTGTGGCGGTCGCCTTGTGGCGGTCGCCTTGTGGCGGTCGCCTTGTGGCGGTCGGGGGGTGGCGGTCGGGGCTGGCGCTTGGGGCCAGTGGCGGTCGCCTTGTGGCGGTCGCCTTGTGGCGGTCGCCTTGTGGCGGTCGCCTTGTGGCGGTCGCCTTGTGGCGGTCGCCTTGTGGCGGTCGGGGGGTGGCGGTCGGGGCTGGCGCTTGGGGCCAGTGGCGGTCGCCTTGTGGCGGTCGCCTTGTGGCGGTCGCCTTGTGGCGGTCGCCTTGTGGCGGTCGCCTTGTGGCGGTCGGGGGGTGGCGGTCGGGGCTGGCGCTTGGGGCCGGTGGCGGTCGCCTTGTGGCGGTCGCCTTGTGGCGGTCGCCTTGTGGCGGTCGCCTTGTGGCGGTCGCCTTGTGGCGGTCGCCTTGTGGCGGTCGGGGGGTGGCGGTCGGGG
>NW_026872028.1:50000-67500 GCF_033458585.1 Syngnathus typhle
CAAACGTTCCACCGGCCTGTGTTTAAGGAGGCGGCCGGTCCTCCCCGTCGTTCCGCCGGCTTGTGTTTAAGGAGGCGGCCGGTCCTCCACTATTCCTTCCTTGGATGGAAAGCATGTAGCACTTTGAAAATTTTCGAGCACTGTGACACTTTGAAAATTTTCGAGAGTTTTTGTACTTAGAAAATTTTTCGCTCTTGCACTTCCAGAGTGCTTTGCGGTAGCTCCTAGGTTCGCTGTCCGAGCATGTGAACACTTTTTGGGGGGGAACACATCGCTAGAGACACCAGCCGCCTGGTTCTCGGGGCCAAAACTTGTGTTCCCCACACTCGTTCTGACTATATTTTGCGATTTGGGGGTAAAGGTAATGAGTACAGTGACTAGGGGGACCAACTCATCGTACTCTGGCGCACCAACAGACCAAAGCTGGTACTGCACTTACCCCTGGTACCCCAACGCCTGGTACCTGACGGGCGAGAGGCTGATTTTTCGCTATTTGCGGCCGACCGAGGGAACCAGACAAAGCGGACACTTTACGGCGCAAGAGCCGTTGGCACTTAGAAATTTTTCGACAAAGTTGGCGCGAGCTCCAGAAGGAGAGGCTGATTTTTCGCTATTTGTGGCCGACCGAGGGAACCAGGCAAAGCGGACACTTTACGGCGCAAGAGCCGTTGGCACTTAGAAATTTTTTGACAAAGTTGGCGCGAGCTCCAGAAGGAGAGGCTGATTTTTCGCTATTTGTGGCCGACCGAGGGAACCAGGCAAAGCGGACACTTTACGGCGCAAGAGCCGTTGGCACTTAGAAAATATTCGCCAAAGTTGGCACGAGCTCCAGAAGGAGAGGCTGATTTTTCGCTATTTGTGGCCGACCGAGGGAACCAGACAAAGCGGACACATTACGGCGCAAGAGCCGTTGGCACTTAGAAAATATTCGCCAAAGTTGGCACGAGCTCCAGAAGGAGAGGCTGATTTTTCGCTATTTGTGGCCGACCGAGGGAACCAGACAAAGCGGACACTTTACGGCGCAAGAGCCGTTGGCACTTGCGCGAGCTCCAGAAGGAGAGGCTGATTTTTCGCTATTTGTGGCCGACCGAGGGAACCAGACAAAGCGGACACATTACGGCGCAAGAGCCGTTGGCACTTAGAAAATATTCGCCAAAGTTGGCACGAGCTCCAGAAGGAGAGGCTGATTTTTCGCTATTTGTGGCCGACCGAGGGAACCAGACAAAGCGGACACTTTACGGCGCAAGAGCCGTTGGCACTTGCGCGAGCTCCAGAAGGAGAGGCTGATTTTTCGCTATTTGTGGCCGACCGAGGGAACCAGACAAAGCGGACACATTACGGCGCAAGAGCCGTTGGCACTTAGAAAATATTCGCCAAAGTTGGCACGAGCTCCAGAAGGAGAGGCTGATTTTTCGCTATTTGTGGCCGACCGAGGGAACCAGACAAAGCGGACACTTTACGGCGCAAGAGCCGTTGGCACTTGCGCGAGCTCCAGAAGGAGAGGCTGATTTTTCGCTATTTGTGGCCGACCGAGGGAACCAGACAAAGCGGACACATTACGGCGCAAGAGCCGTTGGCACTTAGAAAATATTCGCCAAAGTTGGCACGAGCTCCAGAAGGAGAGGCTGATTTTTCGCTATTTGTGGCCGACCGAGGGAACCAGACAAAGCGGACACTTTACGGCGCAAGAGCCGTTGGCACTTGCGCGAGCTCCAGAAGGAGAGGCTGATTTTTCGCTATTTGTGGCCGACCGAGGGAACCAGACAAAGCGGACACTTTACGGCGCAAGAGCCGTTGGCACTTAGAAAATATTCGCCAAAGTTGGCACGAGCTCCAGAAGGAGAGGCTGATTTTTCGCCGTTTGTGGCCGACCGAGGGAACCAGACAAAGCGGACACTTTACGGCGCAAGAGCCGTTGGCACTTAGGCGAGCTCCAGAAGGAGAGGCTGATTTTTCGCTATTTGTGGCCGACCGAGGGAACCAGGCAAAGCGGACACATTACGGCGCAAGAGCCGTTGGCACTTAGAAAATATTCGCCAAAGTTGGCACGAGCTCCAGAAGGAGAGGCTGATTTTTCGCTATTTGTGGCCGACCGAGGGAACCAGGCAAAGCGGACACTTTACGGCGCAAGAGCCGTTGGCACTTAGAAATTTTTTGACAAAGTTGGCGCGAGCTCCAGAAGGAGAGGCTGGTTTTTCGCTATTTGTGGCCGACCGAGGGAACCAGGCAAAGCGGACACATTACGGCGCAAGAGCCGTTGGCACTTAGGCGAGCTCCAGAAGGAGAGGCTGATTTTTCGCTATTTGTGGCCGACCGAGGGAACCAGGCAAAGCGGACACATTACGGCGCAAGAGCCGTTGGCACTTAGGCGAGCTCCAGAAGGAGAGGCTGGTTTTTCGCTATTTGTGGCCGACCGAGGGAACCAGGCAAAGCGGACACATTACGGCGCAAGAGCCGTTGGCACTTAGGCGAGCTCCAGAAGGAGAGGCTGATTTTTCGCTATTTGTGGCCGACCGAGGGAACCAGGCAAAGCGGACACTTTACGGCGCAAGAGCCGTTGGCACTTAGAAATTTTTTGACAAAGTTGGCGCGAGCTCCAGAAGGAGAGGCTGGTTTTTCGCTATTTGTGGCCGACCGAGGGAACCAGGCAAAGCGGACACATTACGGCGCAAGAGCCGTTGGCACTTAGGCGAGCTCCAGAAGGAGAGGCTGATTTTTCGCCGTTTGTGGCCGACCGAGGGAACCAGGCAAAGCGGACACATTACGGCGCAAGAGCCGTTGGCACTTAGGCGAGCTCCAGAAGGAGAGGCTGGTTTTTCGCTATTTGTGGCCGACCGAGGGAACCAGGCAAAGCGGACACATTACGGCGCAAGAGCCGTTGGCACTTAGGCGAGCTCCAGAAGGAGAGGCTGATTTTTCGCCGTTTGTGGCCGACCGAGGGAACCAGGCAAAGCGGACACATTACGGCGCAAGAGCCGTTGGCACTTAGGCGAGCTCCAGAAGGAGAGGCTGGTTTTTCGCTATTTGTGGCCGACCGAGGGAACCAGGCAAAGCGGACACATTACGGCGCAAGAGCCGTTGGCACTTAGGCGAGCTCCAGAAGGAGAGGCTGATTTTTCGCCGTTTGTGGCCGACCGAGGGAACCAGGCAAAGCGGACACATTACGGCGCAAGAGCCGTTGGCACTTAGGCGAGCTCCAGAAGGAGAGGCTGGTTTTTCGCTATTTGTGGCCGACCGAGGGAACCAGGCAAAGCGGACACATTACGGCGCAAGAGCCGTTGGCACTTAGGCGAGCTCCAGAAGGAGAGGCTGATTTTTCGCCGTTTGTGGCCGACCGAGGGAACCAGGCAAAGCGGACACATTACGGCGCAAGAGCCGTTGGCACTTAGGCGAGCTCCAGAAGGAGAGGCTGGTTTTTCGCTATTTGTGGCCGACCGAGGGAACCAGGCAAAGCGGACACATTACGGCGCAAGAGCCGTTGGCACTTAGGCGAGCTCCAGAAGGAGAGGCTGATTTTTCGCCGTTTGTGGCCGACCGAGGGAACCAGGCAAAGCGGACACATTACGGCGCAAGAGCCGTTGGCACTTAGGCGAGCTCCAGAAGGAGAGGCTGGTTTTTCGCTATTTGTGGCCGACCGAGGGAACCAGGCAAAGCGGACACATTACGGCGCAAGAGCCGTTGGCACTTAGGCGAGCTCCAGAAGGAGAGGCTGATTTTTCGCCGTTTGTGGCCGACCGAGGGAACCAGGCAAAGCGGACACATTACGGCGCAAGAGCCGTTGGCACTTAGGCGAGCTCCAGAAGGAGAGGCTGGTTTTTCGCCGTTCGTGGCCGACCGAGGGAACCAGGCAAAGCGGACACATTACGGCGCAAGAGCCGTTGGCACTTAGAAAATATTCGCCAAAGTTGGCACGAGCTCCAGAATGAGAGGCTGATTTTTCGCCGTTTGTGGCCGACCGAGGGAACCAGGCAAAGCGGACACATTACGGCGCAAGAGCCGTTGGCACTTAGGCGAGCTCCAGAAGGAGAGGCTGATTTTTTCGCTATTTGTGGCCGACCGAGGGAACCAGGCAAAGCGGACACATTACGGCGCAAGAGCCGTTGGCACTTAGAAAATATTCGCCAAAGTTGGCACGAGCTCCAGAATGAGAGGCTGATTTTTCGCCGTTTGTGGCCGACCGAGGGAACCAGACAAAGCGGACACATTACGGCGCAAGAGCCGTTGGCACTTAGGCGAGCTCCAGAAGGAGAGGCTGATTTTTTCGCTATTTGTGGCCGACCGAGGGAACCAGGCAAAGCGGACACATTACGGCGCAAGAGCCGTTGGCACTTAGAAAATATTCGCCAAAGTTGGCACGAGCTCCAGAATGAGAGGCTGATTTTTCGCCGTTTGTGGCCGACCGAGGGAACCAGGCAAAGCGGACACATTACGGCGCAAGAGCCGTTGGCACTTAGGCGAGCTCCAGAAGGAGAGGCTGATTTTTTCGCTATTTGTGGCCGACCGAGGGAACCAGGCAAAGCGGACACATTACGGCGCAAGAGCCGTTGGCACTTAGAAAATATTCGCCAAAGTTGGCACGAGCTCCAGAATGAGAGGCTGATTTTTCGCCGTTTGTGGCCGACCGAGGGAACCAGACAAAGCGGACACATTACGGCGCAAGAGCCGTTGGCACTTAGGCGAGCTCCAGAAGGAGAGGCTGGTTTTTCGCTATTTGTGGCCGACCGAGGGAACCAGGCAAAGCGGACACATTACGGCGCAAGAGCCGTTGGCACTTAGAAAATATTCGCCAAAGTTGGCACGAGCTCCAGAATGAGAGGCTGATTTTTCGCCGTTTGTGGCCGACCGAGGGAACCAGGCAAAGCGGACACATTACGGCGCAAGAGCCGTTGGCACTTAGGCGAGCTCCAGAAGGAGAGGCTGATTTTTTCGCTATTTGTGGCCGACCGAGGGAACCAGGCAAAGCGGACACATTACGGCGCAAGAGCCGTTGGCACTTAGAAAATATTCGCCAAAGTTGGCACGAGCTCCAGAATGAGAGGCTGATTTTTCGCCGTTTGTGGCCGACCGAGGGAACCAGACAAAGCGGACACATTACGGCGCAAGAGCCGTTGGCACTTAGGCGAGCTCCAGAAGGAGAGGCTGGTTTTTCGCTATTTGTGGCCGACCGAGGGAACCAGGCAAAGCGGACACATTACGGCGCAAGAGCCGTTGGCACTTAGAAAATATTCGCCAAAGTTGGCACGAGCTCCAGAAGGAGAGGCTGATTTTTCGCTATTTGTGGCCGACCGAGGGAACCAGGCAAAGCGGACACATTACGGCGCAAGAGCCGTTGGCACTTAGGCGAGCTCCAGAAGGAGAGGCTGATTTTTCGCCGTTCGTGGCCGACCGAGGGAACCAGGCAAAGCGGACACATTACGGCGCAAGAGCCGTTGGCACTTAGAAAATATTCGCCAAAGTTGGCACGAGCTCCAGAATGAGAGGCTGATTTTTCGCCGTTTGTGGCCGACCGAGGGAACCAGACAAAGCGGACACATTACGGCGCAAGAGCCGTTGGCACTTAGGCGAGCTCCAGAAGGAGAGGCTGATTTTTCGCCGTTCGTGGCCGACCGAGGGAACCAGGCAAAGCGGACACATTACGGCGCAAGAGCCGTTGGCACTTAGAAAATATTCGCCAAAGTTGGCACGAGCTCCAGAATGAGAGGCTGATTTTTCGCCGTTTGTGGCCGACCGAGGGAACCAGACAAAGCGGACACATTACGGCGCAAGAGCCGTTGGCACTTAGGCGAGCTCCAGAAGGAGAGGCTGATTTTTTCGCTATTTGTGGCCGACCGAGGGAACCAGGCAAAGCGGACACATTACGGCGCAAGAGCCGTTGGCACTTAGAAAATATTCGCCAAAGTTGGCACGAGCTCCAGAAGGAGAGGCTGATTTTTCGCTATTTGTGGCCGACCGAGGGAACCAGGCAAAGCGGACACATTACGGCGCAAGAGCCGTTGGCACTTAGGCGAGCTCCAGAAGGAGAGGCTGATTTTTCGCTATTTGTGGCCGACCGAGGGAACCAGGCAAAGCGGACACATTACGGCGCAAGAGCCGTTGGCACTTAGAAAATATTCGCCAAAGTTGGCACGAGCTCCAGAATGAGAGGCTGATTTTTCGCCGTTTGTGGCCGACCGAGGGAACCAGACAAAGCGGACACATTACGGCGCAAGAGCCGTTGGCACTTAGGCGAGCTCCAGAAGGAGAGGCTGATTTTTTCGCTATTTGTGGCCGACCGAGGGAACCAGGCAAAGCGGACACATTACGGCGCAAGAGCCGTTGGCACTTAGAAAATATTCGCCAAAGTTGGCACGAGCTCCAGAATGAGAGGCTGATTTTTCGCCGTTTGTGGCCGACCGAGGGAACCAGACAAAGCGGACACATTACGGCGCAAGAGCCGTTGGCACTTAGGCGAGCTCCAGAAGGAGAGGCTGATTTTTTCGCTATTTGTGGCCGACCGAGGGAACCAGGCAAAGCGGACACATTACGGCGCAAGAGCCGTTGGCACTTAGAAAATATTCGCCAAAGTTGGCACGAGCTCCAGAATGAGAGGCTGATTTTTCGCTATTTGTGGCCGACCGAGGGAACCAGGCAAAGCGGACACATTACGGCGCAAGAGCCGTTGGCACTTAGGCGAGCTCCAGAAGGAGAGGCTGATTTTTCGCCGTTCGTGGCCGACCGAGGGAACCAGGCAAAGCGGACACTTTACGGCGCAAGAGCCGTTGGCACTTAGAAAATATTCTGAAATTCTCACCGACCTCCGTGGTGGAGAGGCCGAATTTTCGACATTCGTGGCCGACCGGGGAACCGTCGCCACTCGGACAACTTGTGCGGCAGCCCTCGGTGATTTTAGGACCGCTTTTTCACCCTCGCTGTCCGACCGGAGAACCGTCGTAGCTCGGACAGTTCGTGTGCCAGCATCCGCTGGCACTTAGAAAATTTTAAAAAAGAAAAAAATAGTCTTCTGCATATACGTTCTGACTATATTTTGCGATTAGGGGGTAAAGGTAATGAGTACAGTGACTAGGGGGACCAACTCATCGTACTCTGGCGCACCAACACGCCAAGGTTGGTACTGCACTTAGGCTGATTTTTGCGCTATTCGCGGCCGACCGGGGAACCAGCGCGGAGCGGACACATTACGGCGAATGAGCCGTTGGCACTTAGAAAATTTTTGAGCTTTTTTCGAACTTCCGTGAGGCTGATTTTGCGCTATTCGCGGCCGACCGGGGAACCAGCGCGGAGCGGACACATTACGGCGAATGAGCCGTTGGCACTTAGAAAATTTTTGAGCTTTTTTCGAACTTCCGTGAGGCTGATTTTGCGCTATTCGCGGCCGACCGGGGAACCAGCGCGGAGCGGACACATTACGGCGAATGAGCCGTTGGCACTTAGAAAATTTTTGAGCTTTTTTCGGACTTCCGTGTGGAGCTTTGGGGCCGTTCCGCCTAACTTTTTATGCCCGATTAGGCTTCCAGGGAGGCGGCTAAGCATTATTGACCAATCATGGAGCTTTTTTGGGACTTCCGTGTGGAGCTTTGGGGCCGTTCCGCCTAGCTTTTTATGCCCGATTAGGCTTCCAGGGAGGCGGCTAAGCATTATTGACCAATCATGGAGCTTTTTTGGGACTTCCGTGTGGAGCTTTGGGGCCGTTCCGCCTAACTTTTTATGCCCGATTAGGCTTCCAGGGAGGCGGCTAAGCATTATTGACCAATCATGGAGCTTTTTTGGGACTTCCGTGTGGAGCTTTGGGGCCGTTCCGCCTAGCTTTTTATGCCCGATTAGGCTTCCAGGGAGGCGGCTAAGCATTATTGACCAATCATGGAGCTTTTTTGGGACTTCCGTGTGGAGCTTTGGGGCCGTTCCGCCTAACTTTTTATGCCCGATTAGGCTTCCAGGGAGGCGGCTAAGCATTATTGACCAATCATGGAGCTTTTTTGGGACTTCCGTGTGGAGCTTTGGGGCCGTTCCGCCTAGCTTTTTATGCCCGATTAGGCTTCCAGGGAGGCGGCTAAGCATTATTGACCAATCATGGAGCTTTTTTGGGACTTCCGTGTGGAGCTTTGGGGCCGTTCCGCCTAGCTTTTTATGCCCGATTAGGCTTCCAGGGAGGCGGCTAAGCATTATTGACCAATCATGGAGCTTTTTTGGGACTTCCGTGTGGAGCTTTGGGGCCGTTCCGCCTAGCTTTTTATGCCCGGTTAGGCTTCCAGGGAGGCGGCTAAGCATTATTGACCAATCATGGAGCTTTTTTGGGACTTCCGTGTGGAGCTTTGGGGCCGTTCCGCCTAGCTTTTTATGCCCGATTAGGCTTCCAGGGAGGCGGCTAAGCATTATTGACCAATCATGGAGCTTTTTTGGGACTTCCAGCCGGTGCTTTGGGGGCCTTCCCCCTCACTTTCTACGCCCGATTGGGCTTCCAGGGACGCGGCTAAGCATTTTTAACAGAAATGGAGCTTTTTGCGGAGCTCCAGCCGGTGCCACCGGCAGGCCGTGCACTGCGGACGAGATGACCGAAAGAAGCTCCAGGAGAGCGGATGGACGCTTTTTAAGCACCGAGGCGGAGATCGCGGAGCTTTAATAGACTTCCAGCGGGCCCAAAGCGGCCAGGCAGACGGCGCAGCGCGACCTGGTACCTCGCACGGGACGCATCGCCCCCCCCGCGCACAGTTCCAGGGGGCCGGGATGACGTTTCAAAGCTGCCGCTGCAGCTGCGGCGGGGAGTGGCCTCCCTCCGGTGGACACGACGAGTAAATGACACCGGCCGCTGACGCAAACCCACGCCGGACAGGAGAGCTCAAAAGCCGGGTAACATTTCAAGGAAGACCCCCCCTGCTCAGACCTCCACTAGGCCGGGATGACTGTTCAGCTGTGGCGGGGAGTGGCCTCCCTCCGGTCGGCACGACGAGTAAATGACACCGGCCGCTGACGCAAACCCACGCCGGACAGGAGAGCTCAAAAGCCGGGTAACATTTCAAGGAAGACCCCCCCTGCGCAGACCTCCACTAGGCCGGGATGACTGTTCAGCTGTGGCGGGGAGTGGCCTCCCTCCGGTCGGCACGACGAGTAAATGACACCGGCCGCTGACGCAAACCCACGCCGGACAGGAGAGCTCAAAAGCCGGGTAACATTTCAAGGAAGACCCCCCCTGCGCAGACCTCCACTAGGCCGGGATGACTGTTCAGCTGTGGCGGGGAGTGGCCTCCCTCCGGTCGGCACGACGAGTAAATGACACCGGCCGCTGACGCAAACCCACGCCGGACAGGAGAGCTCAAAAGCCGGGTAACATTTCAAGGAAGACCCCCCCTGCGCAGACCTCCACTAGGCCGGGATGACTGTTCAGCTGTGGCGGGGAGTGGCCTCCCTCCGGTCGGCACGACGAGTAAATGACACCGGCCGCTGACGCAAACCCACGCCGGACAGGAGAGCTCAAAAGCCGGGTAACATTTCAAGGAAGACCCCCCCTGCGCAGACCTCCACTAGGCCGGGATGACTGTTCAGCTGTGGCGGGGAGTGGCCTCCCTCCGGTCGGCACGACGAGTAAATGACACCGGCCGCTGACGCAAACCCACGCCGGACAGGAGAGCTCAAAAGCCGGGTAACATTTCAAGGAAGACCCCCCCTGCGCAGACCTCCACTAGGCCGGGATGACTGTTCAGCTGTGGCGGGGAGTGGCCTCCCTCCGGTCGGCACGACGAGTAAATGACACCGGCCGCTGACGCAAACCCACGCCGGACAGGAGAGCTCAAAAGCCGGGTAACATTTCAAGGAAGACCCCCCCTGCGCAGACCTCCACTAGGCCGGGATGACTGTTCAGCTGTGGCGGGGAGTGGCCTCCCTCCGGTCGGCACGACGAGTAAATGACACCGGCCGCTGACGCAAACCCACGCCGGACAGGAGAGCTCAAAAGCCGGGTAACATTTCAAGGAAGACCCCCCCTGCGCAGACCTCCACTAGGCCGGGATGACTGTTCAGCTGTGGCGGGGAGTGGCCTCCCTCCGGTCGGCACGACGAGTAAATGACACCGGCCGCTGACGCAAACCCACGCCGGACAGGAGAGCTCAAAAGCCGGGTAACATTTCAAGGAAGACCCCCCCTGCGCAGACCTCCACTAGGCCGGGATGACTGTTCAGCTGTGGCGGGGAGTGGCCTCCCTCCGGTCGGCACGACGAGTAAATGACACCGGCCGCTGACGCAAACCCACGCCGGACAGGAGAGCTCAAAAGCCGGGTAACATTTCAAGGAAGACCCCCCCTGCGCAGACCTCCACTAGGCCGGGATGACTGTTCAGCTGTGGCGGGGAGTGGCCTCCCTCCGGTCGGCACGACGAGTAAATGACACCGGCCGCTGACGCAAACCCACGCCGGACAGGAGAGCTCAAAAGCCGGGTAACATTTCAAGGAAGACCCCCCCTGCGCAGACCTCCACTAGGCCGGGATGACTGTTCAGCTGTGGCGGGGAGTGGCCTCCCTCCGGTCGGCACGACGAGTAAATGACACCGGCCGCTGACGCAAACCCACGCCGGACAGGAGAGCTCAAAAGCCGGGTAACATTTCAAGGAAGACCCCCCCTGCGCAGACCTCCACTAGGCCGGGATGACTGTTCAGCTGTGGCGGGGAGTGGCCTCCCTCCGGTCGGCACGACGAGTAAATGACACCGGCCGCTGACGCAAACCCACGCCGGACAGGAGAGCTCAAAAGCCGGGTAACATTTCAAGGAAGACCCCCCCTGCGCAGACCTCCACTAGGCCGGGATGACTGTTCAGCTGTGGCGGGGAGTGGCCTCCCTCCGGTCGGCACGACGAGTAAAGCTATTTAGGAAAATCTGAGATAAATATCACTTGCATAATAATTTGGAACACGGTCCCGTGTTCCAAATTATTATGCAAAATGTATTTAGACACCAGCAATCGCACTTAGATTTGTTTCTTTTTTCTTTCTTTTAGCTTCCATAATGTTACCGGGCGCTGACGCAAACCCACGCCCGGCAGGAGAGCTCAAAAGCCGGGTAACATTTCAAGGAAGACCCCCCCTGCGCAGACCTCCACTAGGCCGGGATGACTGTTCAGCTGTGGCGGGGAGTGGCCTCCCTCCGGTCGGCACGACGAGTAAATGACACCGGCCGCTGACGCAAACCCACGCCGGACAGGAGAGCTCAAAAGCCGGGTAACATTTCAAGGAAGACCCCCCCTGCGCAGACCTCCACTAGGCCGGGATGACTGTTCAGCTGTGGCGGGGAGTGGCCTCCCTCCGGTCGGCACGACGAGTAAATGACACCGGCCGCTGACGCAAACCCACGCCGGACAGGAGAGCTCAAAAGCCGGGTAACATTTCAAGGAAGACCCCCCCTGCGCAGACCTCCACTAGGCCGGGATGACTGTTCAGCTGTGGCGGGGAGTGGCCTCCCTCCGGTCGGCACGACGAGTAAAGCTATTTAGGAAAATCTGAGATAAATATCACTTGCATAATAATTTGGAACACGGTCCCGTGTTCCAAATTATTATGCAAAATGTATTTAGACACCAGCAATCGCACTTAGATTTGTTTCTTTTTTCTTTCTTTTAGCTTCCATAATGTTACCGGGCGCTGACGCAAACCCACGCCCGGCAGGAGAGCTCAAAAGCCGGGTAACATTTCAAGGAAGACCCCCCCTGCGCAGACCTCCACTAGGCCGGGATGACTGTTCAGCTGTGGCGGGGAGTGGCCTCCCTCCGGTCGGCACGACGAGTAAATGACACCGGCCGCTGACGCAAACCCACGCCGGACAGGAGAGCTCAAAAGCCGGGTAACATTTCAAGGAAGACCCCCCCTGCGCAGACCTCCACTAGGCCGGGATGACTGTTCAGCTGTGGCGGGGAGTGGCCTCCCTCCGGTCGGCACGACGAGTAAATGACACCGGCCGCTGACGCAAACCCACGCCGGACAGGAGAGCTCAAAAGCCGGGTAACATTTCAAGGAAGACCCCCCCTGCGCAGACCTCCACTAGGCCGGGATGACTGTTCAGCTGTGGCGGGGAGTGGCCTCCCTCCGGTCGGCACGACGAGTAAAGCTATTTAGGAAAATCTGAGATAAATATCACTTGCATAATAATTTGGAACACGGTCCCGTGTTCCAAATTATTATGCAAAATGTATTTAGACACCAGCAATCGCACTTAGATTTGTTTCTTTTTTCTTTCTTTTAGCTTCCATAATGTTACCGGGCGCTGACGCAAACCCACGCCCGGCAGGAGAGCTCAAAAGCCGGGTAACATTTCAAGGAAGACCCCCCCTGCGCAGACCTCCACTAGGCCGGGATGACTGTTCAGCTGTGGCGGGGAGTGGCCTCCCTCCGGTCGGCACGACGAGTAAATGACACCGGCCGCTGACGCAAACCCACGCCGGACAGGAGAGCTCAAAAGCCGGGTAACATTTCAAGGAAGACCCCCCCTGCGCAGACCTCCACTAGGCCGGGATGACTGTTCAGCTGTGGCGGGGAGTGGCCTCCCTCCGGTCGGCACGACGAGTAAATGACACCGGCCGCTGACGCAAACCCACGCCGGACAGGAGAGCTCAAAAGCCGGGTAACATTTCAAGGAAGACCCCCCCTGCGCAGACCTCCACTAGGCCGGGATGACTGTTCAGCTGCGGCGGGGAGTGGCCTCCCTCCGGTCGGCACGACGAGTAAAGCTATTTAGGAAAATCTGAGATAAATATCACTTGCATAATAATTTGGAACACGGTCCCGTGTTCCAAATTATTATGCAAAATGTATTTAGACACCAGCAATCGCACTTAGATTTGTTTCTTTTTTCTTTCTTTTAGCTTCCATAATGTTACCGGGCGCTGACGCAAACCCACGCCCGGCAGGAGAGCTCAAAAGCCGGGTAACATTTCAAGGAAGCTATTTAGGAAAATCTGAGATAAATATCCTTTGCATAATAATTTGGAACACGGTCCCGTGTTCCAAATTATTATGCAAAATGTATTTAAGTGTCATAAAGATTACATTTTTTGTTTTTCAAGTACTGAAATCACCCTCAGTCATGGTACAGTCCATGGTAGTCTGCCAGGTGAGCGCAATTGTAGTAATTAACAAGTCTATTTAAGTTCCGCGTTTTTAAGCGTTCGGCCATTTCGTTCAACCATGGGGAGGAAAAAGGATCTCTCTGCTGTCGAGAAGCGTGAAATCGTTCGATGCCTTGGACAAGGTATGCAGACATTCGATATTGCACGAAAGCTTAAGCGCGACCATCGAACTTTGAAGAAATTCGTCGCTGATTCGGAGCAAACGCGCGTTCGTGCAGACAAAGGCACGACAAGGAAGGTTTCTGCAAGACAAACAAATCGAATCAAGAGGGCGGCTGCAAGCATGCCACTAAAGACGAGCAAACAAATATTCGACGCTGCTGGTGCCAGTGAAGTCCCACGAACGACGAGGTGCAGGATCCTCCAGAGGCTTGCAGTTGTGCGGAAACCCTCCATTCGGCCACCCCTGAACAACGCGAACAAGCAGAAACGGCTGCAGTGGGCCCAGACTTACATGAAGACAAATTTTCAGACAGTCCTGTTCACCGACGAGTGCCGTGCCACCTTGGATGGGCCAGGTAGGGTTTTTTAAGTTTTTCCTTGCACTTTTGAGAGCTCAGGGGATGCTTTGAGAATAATTGTCAATTTCTGTCTATGTGAAGCCCTTTGAGACTGCTTGTGATTTAGGGCTATACAAATAAACTTGATTTGACTTGACTTTACAGATGGATGGAGTCGTGGATGGTTGGTGGACGGCCACGATAGCCCAACAAGGCTGCGGCGTCAGCAGGGAGGTGGCGGAGTGATGTTTTGGGCCGGAATCATGGGGAGAGAGCTGCTTGGCCCCTTTAGGGTCCCTGAAGGCGTCAAAATTACGTCTGTTAACTACGTGGAATTTCTGACTCAACACTTCTGTCCATGGTACAACAGGAAGAACCGTGCTTTCCGTCAAAAGATCATCTTCATGCATGACAATGCACCGTCTCATGCTGCAAGAAATACGTCAACGTCTTTGGCATCTATGGGAATAAAGGGAGAGAAACTGATGGTGTGGCCCCCATGCTCCCCTGACCTCAATCCTATTGAAAACTTGTGGAGCATCGTCAAGCAGAAAATCTACGAAGGTGGGAGGCAGTTCAATTCCAAAGAGCAGCTCTGGCAGGCTATTCTTAGATCCTGCCAAGAAATTCAACCAGAAACTGTACAAAAACTCACAAGTTCAGTGGATGGAAGAATCGTGAAGCTGCTGTTGAACAAAGGGTCCTATGTTAAAATGTAACTTTGTTTTTTATTGAAATAAAGGGTCCTATGTTAAAATGTAACTTGTTTGTCTTTTCTTTGAAATAGCTTTTGATTTCAGTAAATATGACCTCCTAATGCTGTAAATTCTTAAGATGGGCATTTCAGTTCATAAAAACCTATAAAATGTTATAAAACTCTGTTGTGCGTAATAATGTGGAACAGTGCATTTTAAGTTTTTTATTTTTTAAAAATTCTGTGATCATTCGGAGGTTTGTTCAATAAAATTAGAATTCATCAAAATAATGGTTGATGACTTGAAAATTATGCTGACTCATTTTGCATCGACTATTTAGGAAAATCTGAGATAAATGTCACTTGCATAATAATTTGGAACACGGTGTAAGTGCGATTGCTGGTGTATTTACTCGTCGTGTCCACCGGAGGACGGCAAATCCCCGCCGCAGCTGCAGCGGCAGCGCTTAAATGTCTTCCCGGCCGCCTGGAACTCTGCACGGGGCGTGTTTCGTCCCGCGCAGCGGTACCAGATCGCGCTGCGCCGTCAGCCGAGCCGCGCGCGGTCCGCTGGAAGTCTACACTGTGTTCCAAATTATTATGCAAATTGTATTTATGTGTCATAAAGATTACATTTTTTGTTTTTCAATTAAACTCATGGATGGTATTACGTGTCAGGGCTCTTTGGATCACTGAGATCAATCTCAGACACCGGGGATCATTACCGGCCAGTTGAGCCCAAATTAAGGAAAAACTACTTAAGAATGGTGTTCCACATTATTAAGCAGATAATTTGAAGTTCGCTTTGAGCAGTGGCGGACGCCAACCCACGACCGGTGGGAGAGCTCGGAGGGCGGATGGGCTTTCAAGGAAGCCCCCCAGGCCGGTCCCACTCGCACTTAGAATTTTTTTTTTTTTTTGGCTTCCATAATGTACCGGGCGCGGACGCGAAACCCACGCCGGGCATGGCAGCTCGAAAGGCGGCTAAGCATTCAAGGAAGCACCGTCTGGAGCTTCAGAGCCGTTCCGCCTGACTTTTAACGTAGAGTACCGGGCGCAAACCACTAACTCAAGCCCGGCATGGCAGCTCGAAAGGCGGCTAAGCATTCAAGGAAGCACCGTCTGGAGCTTCAGAGCCGTTCCGCCTGACTTTTAACGTAGAGTACCGGGCGCAAACCACTAACTCAAGCCCGGCATGGCAGCTCGAAAGGCGGCTAAGCATTCAAGGAAGCACCGTCTGGAGCTTCAGAGCCGTTCCGCCTGACTTTTAACGTAGAGTACCGGGCGCAAACCACTAACTCAAGCCCGGCATGGCAGCTCGAAAGGCGGCTAAGCATTCAAGGAAGCACCGTCTGGAGCTTCAGAGCCGTTCCGCCTGACTTTTAACGTAGAGTACCGGGCGCAAACCACTAACTCAAGCCCGGCATGGCAGCTCGAAAGGCGGCTAAGCATTCAAGGAAGCACCGTCTGGAGCTTCAGAGCCGTTCCGCCTGACTTTTAACGTAGAGTACCGGGCGCAAACCACTAACTCAAGCCCGGCATGGCAGCTCGAAAGGCGGCTAAGCATTCAAGGAAGCACCGTCTGGAGCTTCAGAGCCGTTCCGCCTGACTTTTAACGTAGAGTACCGGGCGCAAACCACTAACTCAAGCCCGGCATGGCAGCTCGAAAGGCGGCTAAGCATTCAAGGAAGCACCGTCTGGAGCTTCAGAGCCGTTCCGCCTGACTTTTAACGTAGAGTACCGGGCGCAAACCACTAACTCAAGCCCGGCATGGCAGCTCGAAAGGCGGCTAAGCATTCAAGGAAGCACCGTCTGGAGCTTCAGAGCCGTTCCGCCTGACTTTTAACGTAGAGTACCGGGCGCAAACCACTAACTCAAGCCCGGCATGGCAGCTCGAAAGGCGGCTAAGCATTCAAGGAAGCACCGTCTGGAGCTTCAGAGCCGTTCCGCCTGACTTTTAACGTAGAGTACCGGGCGCAAACCACTAACTCAAGCCCGGCATGGCAGCTCGAAAGGCGGCTAAGCATTCAAGGAAGCACCGTCTGGAGCTTCAGAGCCGTTCCGCCTGACTTTTAACGTAGAGTACCGGGCGCAAACCACTAACTCAAGCCCGGCATGGCAGCTCGAAAGGCGGCTAAGCATTCAAGGAAGCACCGTCTGGAGCTTCAGAGCCGTTCCGCCTGACTTTTAACGTAGAGTACCGGGCGCAAACCACTAACTCAAGCCCGGCATGGCAGCTCGAAAGGCGGCTAAGCATTCAAGGAAGCACCGTCTGGAGCTTCAGAGCCGTTCCGCCTGACTTTTAACGTAGAGTACCGGGCGCAAACCACTAACTCAAGCCCGGCATGGCAGCTCGAAAGGCGGCTAAGCATTCAAGGAAGCGACGCCGGCCGGTCCGCGGGCCAAATAGGGTCCAGTAAAGTACCGGGCGCAAACCACTAACTCAAGCCCGGCATGGCAGCTCGAAAGGCGGCTAAGCATTCAAGGAAGCGACGCCGGCCGGTCCGCGGGCCAAATAGGGTCCAGTAAAGTACCGGGCGCGGCCACTAACGCCTTGTGGCGGTCGCCTTGTGGCGGTCGGGGGGTGGCGGTCGGGGCTGGCGCTTGGGGCCGGTGGCGGTCGCCTTGTGGCGGTCGCCTTGTGGCGGTCGGGGGGTGGCGGTCGGGGCTGGCGCTTGGGGCCAGTGGCGGTCGCCTTGTGGCGGTCGCCTTGTGGCGGTCGCCTTGTGGCGGTCGCCTTGTGGCGGTCGCCTTGTGGCGGTCGGGGGGTGGCGGTCGGGGCTGGCGCTTGGGGCCAGTGGCGGTCGCCTTGTGGCGGTCGCCTTGTGGCGGTCGCCTTGTGGCGGTCGCCTTGTGGCGGTCGCCTTGTGGCGGTCGGGGGGTGGCGGTCGGGGCTGGCGCTTGGGGCCAGTGGCGGTCGCCTTGTGGCGGTCGCCTTGTGGCGGTCGCCTTGTGGCGGTCGCCTTGTGGCGGTCGCCTTGTGGCGGTCGCCTTGTGGCGGTCGGGGGGTGGCGGTCGGGGCTGGCGCTTGGGGCCAGTGGCGGTCGCCTTGTGGCGGTCGCCTTGTGGCGGTCGCCTTGTGGCGGTCGCCTTGTGGCGGTCGCCTTGTGGCGGTCGGGGGGTGGCGGTCGGGGCTGGCGCTTGGGGCCGGTGGCGGTCGCCTTGTGGCGGTCGCCTTGTGGCGGTCGCCTTGTGGCGGTCGCC
>NW_026872028.1:80000-97500 GCF_033458585.1 Syngnathus typhle
GTCGTTCCGCCGGCTTGTGTTTAAGGAGGCGGCCGGTCCTCCACGAGAAGAATTCTGCCAAACGTTCCACCGGCCTGTGTTTAAGGAGGCGGCCGGTCCTCCCCGTCGTTCCGCCGGCTTGTGTTTAAGGAGGCGGCCGGTCCTCCACTATTCCTTCCTTGGATGGAAAGCATGTAGCACTTTGAAAATTTTCGAGCACTGTGACACTTTGAAAATTTTCGAGAGTTTTTGTACTTAGAAAATTTTTCGCTCTTGCACTTCCAGAGTGCTTTGCGGTAGCTCCTAGGTTCGCTGTCCGAGCATGTGAACACTTTTTGGGGGGGAACACATCGCTAGAGACACCAGCCGCCTGGTTCTCGGGGCCAAAACTTGTGTTCCCCACACTCGTTCTGACTATATTTTGCGATTTGGGGGTAAAGGTAATGAGTACAGTGACTAGGGGGACCAACTCATCGTACTCTGGCGCACCAACAGACCAAAGCTGGTACTGCACTTACCCCTGGTACCCCAACGCCTGGTACCTGACGGGCGAGAGGCTGATTTTTCGCTATTTGCGGCCGACCGAGGGAACCAGACAAAGCGGACACTTTACGGCGCAAGAGCCGTTGGCACTTAGAAATTTTTCGACAAAGTTGGCGCGAGCTCCAGAAGGAGAGGCTGATTTTTCGCTATTTGTGGCCGACCGAGGGAACCAGGCAAAGCGGACACTTTACGGCGCAAGAGCCGTTGGCACTTAGAAATTTTTTGACAAAGTTGGCGCGAGCTCCAGAAGGAGAGGCTGATTTTTCGCTATTTGTGGCCGACCGAGGGAACCAGGCAAAGCGGACACTTTACGGCGCAAGAGCCGTTGGCACTTAGAAAATATTCGCCAAAGTTGGCACGAGCTCCAGAAGGAGAGGCTGATTTTTCGCTATTTGTGGCCGACCGAGGGAACCAGACAAAGCGGACACATTACGGCGCAAGAGCCGTTGGCACTTAGAAAATATTCGCCAAAGTTGGCACGAGCTCCAGAAGGAGAGGCTGATTTTTCGCTATTTGTGGCCGACCGAGGGAACCAGACAAAGCGGACACTTTACGGCGCAAGAGCCGTTGGCACTTGCGCGAGCTCCAGAAGGAGAGGCTGATTTTTCGCTATTTGTGGCCGACCGAGGGAACCAGACAAAGCGGACACTTTACGGCGCAAGAGCCGTTGGCACTTAGAAAATATTCGCCAAAGTTGGCACGAGCTCCAGAAGGAGAGGCTGATTTTTCGCTATTTGTGGCCGACCGAGGGAACCAGACAAAGCGGACACTTTACGGCGCAAGAGCCGTTGGCACTTGCGCGAGCTCCAGAAGGAGAGGCTGATTTTTCGCTATTTGTGGCCGACCGAGGGAACCAGACAAAGCGGACACTTTACGGCGCAAGAGCCGTTGGCACTTAGAAAATATTCGCCAAAGTTGGCACGAGCTCCAGAAGGAGAGGCTGATTTTTCGCTATTTGTGGCCGACCGAGGGAACCAGACAAAGCGGACACTTTACGGCGCAAGAGCCGTTGGCACTTGCGCGAGCTCCAGAAGGAGAGGCTGATTTTTCGCTATTTGTGGCCGACCGAGGGAACCAGACAAAGCGGACACTTTACGGCGCAAGAGCCGTTGGCACTTAGAAAATATTCGCCAAAGTTGGCGCGAGCTCCAGAAGGAGAGGCTGATTTTTCGCTATTTGTGGCCGACCGAGGGAACCAGGCAAAGCGGACACATTACGGCGCAAGAGCCGTTGGCACTTAGGCGAGCTCCAGAAGGAGAGGCTGATTTTTCGCTATTTGTGGCCGACCGAGGGAACCAGGCAAAGCGGACACATTACGGCGCAAGAGCCGTTGGCACTTAGAAAATATTCGCCAAAGTTGGCGCGAGCTCCAGAAGGAGAGGCTGATTTTTCGCTATTTGTGGCCGACCGAGGGAACCAGGCAAAGCGGACACATTACGGCGCAAGAGCCGTTGGCACTTAGGCGAGCTCCAGAAGGAGAGGCTGATTTTTCGCTATTTGTGGCCGACCGAGGGAACCAGGCAAAGCGGACACATTACGGCGCAAGAGCCGTTGGCACTTAGGCGAGCTCCAGAAGGAGAGGCTGGTTTTTCGCTATTTGTGGCCGACCGAGGGAACCAGGCAAAGCGGACACATTACGGCGCAAGAGCCGTTGGCACTTAGGCGAGCTCCAGAAGGAGAGGCTGATTTTTCGCCGTTTGTGGCCGACCGAGGGAACCAGGCAAAGCGGACACATTACGGCGCAAGAGCCGTTGGCACTTAGGCGAGCTCCAGAAGGAGAGGCTGGTTTTTCGCTATTTGTGGCCGACCGAGGGAACCAGGCAAAGCGGACACATTACGGCGCAAGAGCCGTTGGCACTTAGGCGAGCTCCAGAAGGAGAGGCTGATTTTTCGCCGTTTGTGGCCGACCGAGGGAACCAGGCAAAGCGGACACATTACGGCGCAAGAGCCGTTGGCACTTAGAAAATATTCGCCAAAGTTGGCACGAGCTCCAGAAGGAGAGGCTGATTTTTCGCTATTTGTGGCCGACCGAGGGAACCAGGCAAAGCGGACACATTACGGCGCAAGAGCCGTTGGCACTTAGGCGAGCTCCAGAAGGAGAGGCTGGTTTTTCGCCGTTTGTGGCCGACCGAGGGAACCAGGCAAAGCGGACACATTACGGCGCAAGAGCCGTTGGCACTTAGGCGAGCTCCAGAAGGAGAGGCTGGTTTTTCGCTATTTGTGGCCGACCGAGGGAACCAGGCAAAGCGGACACATTACGGCGCAAGAGCCGTTGGCACTTAGGCGAGCTCCAGAAGGAGAGGCTGATTTTTCGCCGTTTGTGGCCGACCGAGGGAACCAGGCAAAGCGGACACATTACGGCGCAAGAGCCGTTGGCACTTAGAAAATATTCGCCAAAGTTGGCACGAGCTCCAGAAGGAGAGGCTGATTTTTCGCTATTTGTGGCCGACCGAGGGAACCAGGCAAAGCGGACACATTACGGCGCAAGAGCCGTTGGCACTTAGGCGAGCTCCAGAAGGAGAGGCTGGTTTTTCGCCGTTTGTGGCCGACCGAGGGAACCAGGCAAAGCGGACACATTACGGCGCAAGAGCCGTTGGCACTTAGGCGAGCTCCAGAAGGAGAGGCTGGTTTTTCGCTATTTGTGGCCGACCGAGGGAACCAGGCAAAGCGGACACATTACGGCGCAAGAGCCGTTGGCACTTAGGCGAGCTCCAGAAGGAGAGGCTGATTTTTCGCCGTTTGTGGCCGACCGAGGGAACCAGGCAAAGCGGACACATTACGGCGCAAGAGCCGTTGGCACTTAGAAAATATTCGCCAAAGTTGGCACGAGCTCCAGAAGGAGAGGCTGATTTTTCGCTATTTGTGGCCGACCGAGGGAACCAGGCAAAGCGGACACATTACGGCGCAAGAGCCGTTGGCACTTAGGCGAGCTCCAGAAGGAGAGGCTGGTTTTTCGCCGTTTGTGGCCGACCGAGGGAACCAGGCAAAGCGGACACATTACGGCGCAAGAGCCGTTGGCACTTAGGCGAGCTCCAGAAGGAGAGGCTGGTTTTTCGCTATTTGTGGCCGACCGAGGGAACCAGGCAAAGCGGACACATTACGGCGCAAGAGCCGTTGGCACTTAGGCGAGCTCCAGAAGGAGAGGCTGGTTTTTCGCTATTTGTGGCCGACCGAGGGAACCAGGCAAAGCGGACACATTACGGCGCAAGAGCCGTTGGCACTTAGGCGAGCTCCAGAAGGAGAGGCTGGTTTTTCGCTATTTGTGGCCGACCGAGGGAACCAGGCAAAGCGGACACATTACGGCGCAAGAGCCGTTGGCACTTAGGCGAGCTCCAGAAGGAGAGGCTGGTTTTTCGCTATTTGTGGCCGACCGAGGGAACCAGGCAAAGCGGACACATTACGGCGCAAGAGCCGTTGGCACTTAGAAAATATTCGCCAAAGTTGGCACGAGCTCCAGAAGGAGAGGCTGATTTTTCGCTATTTGTGGCCGACCGAGGGAACCAGGCAAAGCGGACACATTACGGCGCAAGAGCCGTTGGCACTTAGGCGAGCTCCAGAAGGAGAGGCTGGTTTTTCGCCGTTTGTGGCCGACCGAGGGAACCAGGCAAAGCGGACACATTACGGCGCAAGAGCCGTTGGCACTTAGGCGAGCTCCAGAAGGAGAGGCTGGTTTTTCGCTATTTGTGGCCGACCGAGGGAACCAGGCAAAGCGGACACATTACGGCGCAAGAGCCGTTGGCACTTAGGCGAGCTCCAGAAGGAGAGGCTGATTTTTCGCCGTTCGTGGCCGACCGAGGGAACCAGGCAAAGCGGACACATTACGGCGCAAGAGCCGTTGGCACTTAGAAAATATTCGCCAAAGTTGGCACGAGCTCCAGAATGAGAGGCTGATTTTTCGCCGTTTGTGGCCGACCGAGGGAACCAGGCAAAGCGGACACATTACGGCGCAAGAGCCGTTGGCACTTAGGCGAGCTCCAGAAGGAGAGGCTGATTTTTTCGCTATTTGTGGCCGACCGAGGGAACCAGGCAAAGCGGACACATTACGGCGCAAGAGCCGTTGGCACTTAGAAAATATTCGCCAAAGTTGGCACGAGCTCCAGAATGAGAGGCTGATTTTTCGCCGTTTGTGGCCGACCGAGGGAACCAGACAAAGCGGACACATTACGGCGCAAGAGCCGTTGGCACTTAGGCGAGCTCCAGAAGGAGAGGCTGATTTTTTCGCTATTTGTGGCCGACCGAGGGAACCAGGCAAAGCGGACACATTACGGCGCAAGAGCCGTTGGCACTTAGAAAATATTCGCCAAAGTTGGCACGAGCTCCAGAATGAGAGGCTGATTTTTCGCCGTTTGTGGCCGACCGAGGGAACCAGGCAAAGCGGACACATTACGGCGCAAGAGCCGTTGGCACTTAGGCGAGCTCCAGAAGGAGAGGCTGATTTTTTCGCTATTTGTGGCCGACCGAGGGAACCAGGCAAAGCGGACACATTACGGCGCAAGAGCCGTTGGCACTTAGAAAATATTCGCCAAAGTTGGCACGAGCTCCAGAATGAGAGGCTGATTTTTCGCCGTTTGTGGCCGACCGAGGGAACCAGACAAAGCGGACACATTACGGCGCAAGAGCCGTTGGCACTTAGGCGAGCTCCAGAAGGAGAGGCTGATTTTTCGCTATTTGTGGCCGACCGAGGGAACCAGGCAAAGCGGACACTTTACGGCGCAAGAGCCGTTGGCACTTAGAAAATATTCGCCAAAGTTGGCACGAGCTCCAGAAGGAGAGGCTGATTTTTCGCCGTTTGTGGCCGACCGAGGGAACCAGACAAAGCGGACACATTACGGCGCAAGAGCCGTTGGCACTTAGGCGAGCTCCAGAAGGAGAGGCTGATTTTTCGCTATTTGTGGCCGACCGAGGGAACCAGGCAAAGCGGACACTTTACGGCGCAAGAGCCGTTGGCACTTGGAAAATATTCTGAAATTCTCACCGACCTCCGTGGTGGAGAGGCCGAATTTTCGACATTCGTGGCCGACCGGGGAACCGTCGCCACTCGGACAACTTGTGCGGCAGCCCTCGGTGATTTTAGGACCGCTTTTTCACCCTCGCTGTCCGACCGGAGAACCGTCGTAGCTCGGACAGTTCGTGTGCCAGCATCCGCTGGCACTTAGAAAATTTTAAAAAAGAAAAAAATAGTCTTCTGCATATACGTTCTGACTATATTTTGCGATTAGGGGGTAAAGGTAATGAGTACAGTGACTAGGGGGACCAACTCATCGTACTCTGGCGCACCAACACGCCAAGGTTGGTACTGCACTTAGGCTGATTTTTGCGCTATTCGCGGCCGACCGGGGAACCAGCGCGGAGCGGACACATTACGGCGAATGAGCCGTTGGCACTTAGAAAATTTTTGAGCTTTTTTCGAACTTCCGTGAGGCTGATTTTGCGCTATTCGCGGCCGACCGGGGAACCAGCGCGGAGCGGACACATTACGGCGAATGAGCCGTTGGCACTTAGAAAATTTTTGAGCTTTTTTCGAACTTCCGTGAGGCTGATTTTGCGCTATTCGCGGCCGACCGGGGAACCAGCGCGGAGCGGACACATTACGGCGAATGAGCCGTTGGCACTTAGAAAATTTTTGAGCTTTTTTCGGACTTCCGTGTGGAGCTTTGGGGCCGTTCCGCCTAACTTTTTATGCCCGATTAGGCTTCCAGGGAGGCGGCTAAGCATTATTGACCAATCATGGAGCTTTTTTGGGACTTCCGTGTGGAGCTTTGGGGCCGTTCCGCCTAACTTTTTATGCCCGATTAGGCTTCCAGGGAGGCGGCTAAGCATTATTGACCAATCATGGAGCTTTTTTGGGACTTCCGTGTGGAGCTTTGGAGCCGTTCCGCCTAACTTTTTATGCCCGATTAGGCTTCCAGGGAGGCGGCTAAGCATTATTGACCAATCATGGAGCTTTTTTGGGACTTCCGTGTGGAGCTTTGGGGCCGTTCCGCCTAGCTTTTTATGCCCGATTAGGCTTCCAGGGAGGCGGCTAAGCATTATTGACCAATCATGGAGCTTTTTTGGGACTTCCGTGTGGAGCTTTGGGGCCGTTCCGCCTAACTTTTTATGCCCGATTAGGCTTCCAGGGAGGCGGCTAAGCATTATTGACCAATCATGGAGCTTTTTTGGGACTTCCGTGTGGAGCTTTGGGGCCGTTCCGCCTAGCTTTTTATGCCCGATTAGGCTTCCAGGGAGGCGGCTAAGCATTATTGACCAATCATGGAGCTTTTTTGGGACTTCCGTGTGGAGCTTTGGGGCCGTTCCGCCTAGCTTTTTATGCCCGATTAGGCTTCCAGGGAGGCGGCTAAGCATTATTGACCAATCATGGAGCTTTTTTGGGACTTCCGTGTGGAGCTTTGGGGCCGTTCCGCCTAGCTTTTTATGCCCGGTTAGGCTTCCAGGGAGGCGGCTAAGCATTATTGACCAATCATGGAGCTTTTTTGGGACTTCCGTGTGGAGCTTTGGGGCCGTTCCGCCTAGCTTTTTATGCCCGATTAGGCTTCCAGGGAGGCGGCTAAGCATTATTGACCAATCATGGAGCTTTTTTGGGACTTCCGTGTGGAGCTTTGGGGCCGTTCCGCCTAGCTTTTTATGCCCGATTAGGCTTCCAGGGAGGCGGCTAAGCATTATTGACCAATCATGGAGCTTTTTTGGGACTTCCAGCCGGTGCTTTGGGGGCCTTCCCCCTCACTTTCTACGCCCGATTGGGCTTCCAGGGACGCGGCTAAGCATTTTTAACAGAAATGGAGCTTTTTGCGGAGCTCCAGCCGGTGCCACCGGCAGGCCGTGCACGCGGACGAGATGACCGAAAGAAGCTCCAGGAGAGCGGATGGACGCTTTTTAAGCACCGAGGCGGAGATCGCGGAGCTTTAATAGACTTCCAGCGGGCCCAAAGCGGCCAGGCAGACGGCGCAGCGCGACCTGGTACCTCGCACGGGACGCATCGCCCCCCCCGCGCACAGTTCCAGGGGGCCGGGATGACGTTTCAAAGCTGCCGCTGCAGCTGCGGCGGGGAGTGGCCTCCCTCCGGTGGACACGACGAGTAAATGACACCGGCCGCTGACGCAAACCCACGCCGGACAGGAGAGCTCAAAAGCCGGGTAACATTTCAAGGAAGACCCCCCCTGCGCAGACCTCCACTAGGCCGGGATGACTGTTCAGCTGTGGCGGGGAGTGGCCTCCCTCCGGTCGGCACGACGAGTAAATGACACCGGCCGCTGACGCAAACCCACGCCGGACAGGAGAGCTCAAAAGCCGGGTAACATTTCAAGGAAGACCCCCCCTGCGCAGACCTCCACTAGGCCGGGATGACTGTTCAGCTGTGGCGGGGAGTGGCCTCCCTCCGGTCGGCACGACGAGTAAATGACACCGGCCGCTGACGCAAACCCACGCCGGACAGGAGAGCTCAAAAGCCGGGTAACATTTCAAGGAAGACCCCCCCTGCGCAGACCTCCACTAGGCCGGGATGACTGTTCAGCTGTGGCGGGGAGTGGCCTCCCTCCGGTCGGCACGACGAGTAAATGACACCGGCCGCTGACGCAAACCCACGCCGGACAGGAGAGCTCAAAAGCCGGGTAACATTTCAAGGAAGACCCCCCCTGCGCAGACCTCCACTAGGCCGGGATGACTGTTCAGCTGTGGCGGGGAGTGGCCTCCCTCCGGTCGGCACGACGAGTAAATGACACCGGCCGCTGACGCAAACCCACGCCGGACAGGAGAGCTCAAAAGCCGGGTAACATTTCAAGGAAGACCCCCCCTGCGCAGACCTCCACTAGGCCGGGATGACTGTTCAGCTGTGGCGGGGAGTGGCCTCCCTCCGGTCGGCACGACGAGTAAATGACACCGGCCGCTGACGCAAACCCACGCCGGACAGGAGAGCTCAAAAGCCGGGTAACATTTCAAGGAAGACCCCCCCTGCGCAGACCTCCACTAGGCCGGGATGACTGTTCAGCTGCGGCGGGGAGTGGCCTCCCTCCGGTCGGCACGACGAGTAAATGACACCGGCCGCTGACGCAAACCCACGCCGGACAGGAGAGCTCAAAAGCCGGGTAACATTTCAAGGAAGACCCCCCCTGCGCAGACCTCCACTAGGCCGGGATGACTGTTCAGCTGCGGCGGGGAGTGGCCTCCCTCCGGTCGGCACGACGAGTAAAGCTATTTAGGAAAATCTGAGATAAATATCACTTGCATAATAATTTGGAACACGGTCCCGTGTTCCAAATTATTATGCAAAATGTATTTAGACACCAGCAATCGCACTTAGATTTGTTTCTTTTTTCTTTCTTTTAGCTTCCATAATGTTACCGGGCGCTGACGCAAACCCACGCCCGGCAGGAGAGCTCAAAAGCCGGGTAACATTTCAAGGAAGACCCCCCCTGCGCAGACCTCCACTAGGCCGGGATGACTGTTCAGCTGCGGCGGGGAGTGGCCTCCCTCCGGTCGGCACGACGAGTAAATGACACCGGCCGCTGACGCAAACCCACGCCGGACAGGAGAGCTCAAAAGCCGGGTAACATTTCAAGGAAGACCCCCCCTGCGCAGACCTCCACTAGGCCGGGATGACTTTTCAAAGCTGCCTCTGCAGCTGCGGCGGGGAGTTGCCTCCCTCCGGTGGACACGACGAGTAAATACACCAGCACTTGCTCTTAGATTTGTTTCTTTTTTCTTTCTTTTAGCTTCCATAATGTTACCGGGCGCTGACGCAAACCCACGCCCGGCAGGAGAGCTCAAAAGCCGGGTAACATTTCAAGGAAGACCCCCCCTGCGCAGACCTCCACTAGGCCGGGATGACTGTTCAGCTGCGGCGGGGAGTGGCCTCCCTCCGGTCGGCACGACGAGTAAAGCTATTTAGGAAAATCTGAGATAAATATCACTTGCATAATAATTTGGAACACGGTCCCGTGTTCCAAATTATTATGCAAAATGTATTTAGACACCAGCAATCGCACTTAGATTTGTTTCTTTTTTCTTTCTTTTAGCTTCCATAATGTTACCGGGCGCTGACGCAAACCCACGCCCGGCAGGAGAGCTCAAAAGCCGGGTAACATTTCAAGGAAGACCCCCCCTGCGCAGACCTCCACTAGGCCGGGATGACTGTTCAGCTGCGGCGGGGAGTGGCCTCCCTCCGGTCGGCACGACGAGTAAATGACACCGGCCGCTGACGCAAACCCACGCCGGACAGGAGAGCTCAAAAGCCGGGTAACATTTCAAGGAAGACCCCCCCTGCGCAGACCTCCACTAGGCCGGGATGACTGTTCAGCTGCGGCGGGGAGTGGCCTCCCTCCGGTCGGCACGACGAGTAAAGCTATTTAGGAAAATCTGAGATAAATATCACTTGCATAATAATTTGGAACACGGTCCCGTGTTCCAAATTATTATGCAAAATGTATTTAGACACCAGCAATCGCACTTAGATTTGTTTCTTTTTTCTTTCTTTTAGCTTCCATAATGTTACCGGGCGCTGACGCAAACCCACGCCCGGCAGGAGAGCTCAAAAGCCGGGTAACATTTCAAGGAAGACCCCCCCTGCGCAGACCTCCACTAGGCCGGGATGACTGTTCAGCTGCGGCGGGGAGTGGCCTCCCTCCGGTCGGCACGACGAGTAAATGACACCGGCCGCTGACGCAAACCCACGCCGGACAGGAGAGCTCAAAAGCCGGGTAACATTTCAAGGAAGACCCCCCCTGCGCAGACCTCCACTAGGCCGGGATGACTTTTCAAAGCTGCCTCTGCAGCTGCGGCGGGGAGTTGCCTCCCTCCGGTGGACACGACGAGTAAATACACCAGCACTTGCTCTTAGATTTGTTTCTTTTTTCTTTCTTTTAGCTTCCATAATGTTACCGGGCGCTGACGCAAACCCACGCCCGGCAGGAGAGCTCAAAAGCCGGGTAACATTTCAAGGAAGACCCCCCCTGCGCAGACCTCCACTAGGCCGGGATGACTGTTCAGCTGCGGCGGGGAGTGGCCTCCCTCCGGTCGGCACGACGAGTAAAGCTATTTAGGAAAATCTGAGATAAATATCACTTGCATAATAATTTGGAACACGGTCCCGTGTTCCAAATTATTATGCAAAATGTATTTAGACACCAGCAATCGCACTTAGATTTGTTTCTTTTTTCTTTCTTTTAGCTTCCATAATGTTACCGGGCGCTGACGCAAACCCACGCCCGGCAGGAGAGCTCAAAAGCCGGGTAACATTTCAAGGAAGCTATTTAGGAAAATCTGAGATAAATATCCTTTGCATAATAATTTGGAACACGGTCCCGTGTTCCAAATTATTATGCAAAATGTATTTAAGTGTCATAAAGATTACATTTTTTGTTTTTCAAGTACTGAAATCACCCTCAGTCATGGTACAGTCCATGGTAGTCTGCCAGGTGAGCGCAATTGTAGTAATTAACAAGTCTATTTAAGTTCCGCGTTTTTAAGCGTTCGGCCATTTCGTTCAACCATGGGGAGGAAAAAGGATCTCTCTGCTGTCGAGAAGCGTGAAATCGTTCGATGCCTTGGACAAGGTATGCAGACATTCGATATTGCACGAAAGCTTAAGCGCGACCATCGAACTTTGAAGAAATTCGTCGCTGATTCGGAGCAAACGCGCGTTCGTGCAGACAAAGGCACGACAAGGAAGGTTTCTGCAAGACAAACAAATCGAATCAAGAGGGCGGCTGCAAGCATGCCACTAAAGACGAGCAAACAAATATTCGACGCTGCTGGTGCCAGTGAAGTCCCACGAACGACGAGGTGCAGGATCCTCCAGAGGCTTGCAGTTGTGCGGAAACCCTCCATTCGGCCACCCCTGAACAACGCGAACAAGCAGAAACGGCTGCAGTGGGCCCAGACTTACATGAAGACAAATTTTCAGACAGTCCTGTTCACCGACGAGTGCCGTGCCACCTTGGATGGGCCAGGTAGGGTTTTTTAAGTTTTTCCTTGCACTTTTGAGAGCTCAGGGGATGCTTTGAGAATAATTGTCAATTTCTGTCTATGTGAAGCCCTTTGAGACTGCTTGTGATTTAGGGCTATACAAATAAACTTGATTTGACTTGACTTTACAGATGGATGGAGTCGTGGATGGTTGGTGGACGGCCACGATAGCCCAACAAGGCTGCGGCGTCAGCAGGGAGGTGGCGGAGTGATGTTTTGGGCTGGAATCATGGGGAGAGAGCTGCTTGGCCCCTTTAGGGTCCCTGAAGGCGTCAAAATTACGTCTGTTAACTACGTGGAATTTCTGACTCAACACTTCTGTCCATGGTACAACAGGAAGAACCGTGCTTTCCGTCAAAAGATCATCTTCATGCATGACAATGCACCGTCTCATGCTGCAAGAAATACGTCAACGTCTTTGGCATCTATGGGAATAAAGGGAGAGAAACTGATGGTGTGGCCCCCATGCTCCCCTGACCTCAATCCTATTGAAAACTTGTGGAGCATCGTCAAGCAGAAAATCTACGAAGGTGGGAGGCAGTTCAATTCCAAAGAGCAGCTCTGGCAGGCTATTCTTAGATCCTGCCAAGAAATTCAACCAGAAACTGTACAAAAACTCACAAGTTCAGTGGATGGAAGAATCGTGAAGCTGCTGTTGAACAAAGGGTCCTATGTTAAAATGTAACTTTGTTTTTTATTGAAATAAAGGGTCCTATGTTAAAATGTAACTTGTTTGTCTTTTCTTTGAAATAGCTTTTGATTTCAGTAAATATGACCTCCTAATGCTGTAAATTCTTAAGATGGGCATTTCAGTTCATAAAAACCTATAAAATGTTATAAAACTCTGTTGTGCGTAATAATGTGGAACAGTGCATTTTAAGTTTTTTATTTTTTAAAAATTCTGTGATCATTCGGAGGTTTGTTCAATAAAATTAGAATTCATCAAAATAATGGTTGATGACTTGAAAATTATGCTGACTCATTTTGCATCGACTATTTAGGAAAATCTGAGATAAATGTCACTTGCATAATAATTTGGAACACGGTGTAAGTGCGATTGCTGGTGTATTTACTCGTCGTGTCCACCGGAGGACGGCAAATCCCCGCCGCAGCTGCAGCGGCAGCGCTTAAATGTCTTCCCGGCCGCCTGGAACTCTGCACGGGGCGTGTTTCGTCCCGCGCAGCGGTACCAGATCGCGCTGCGCCGTCAGCCGAGCCGCGCGCTGGTCCGCTGGAAGTCTACACTGTGTTCCAAATTATTATGCAAATTGTATTTATGTGTCATAAAGATTACATTTTTTGTTTTTCAATTAAACTCATGGATGGTATTACGTGTCAGGGCTCTTTGGATCACTGAGATCAATCTCAGACACCGGGGATCATTACCGGCCAGTTGAGCCCAAATTAAGGAAAAACTACTTAAGAATGGTGTTCCACATTATTAAGCAGATAATTTGAAGTTCGCTTTGAGCAGTGGCGGACGCCAACCCACGACCGGTGGGAGAGCTCGGAGGGCGGATGGGCTTTCAAGGAAGCCCCCCAGGCCGGTCCCACTCGCACTTAGAATTTTTTTTTTTTTTGGCTTCCATAATGTACCGGGCGCGGACGCGAAACCCACGCCGGGCAGGAGAGCTCGAAAGGCGGCTAAGCATTCAAGGAAGCACCGTCTGGAGCTTCAGAGCCGTTCCGCCTGACTTTTAACGTAGAGTACCGGGCGCAAACCACTAACTCAAGCCCGGCATGGCAGCTCGAAAGGCGGCTAAGCATTCAAGGAAGCACCGTCTGGAGCTTCAGAGCCGTTCCGCCTGACTTTTAACGTAGAGTACCGGGCGCAAACCACTAACTCAAGCCCGGCATGGCAGCTCGAAAGGCGGCTAAGCATTCAAGGAAGCACCGTCTGGAGCTTCAGAGCCGTTCCGCCTGACTTTTAACGTAGAGTACCGGGCGCAAACCACTAACTCAAGCCCGGCATGGCAGCTCGAAAGGCGGCTAAGCATTCAAGGAAGCACCGTCTGGAGCTTCAGAGCCGTTCCGCCTGACTTTTAACGTAGAGTACCGGGCGCAAACCACTAACTCAAGCCCGGCATGGCAGCTCGAAAGGCGGCTAAGCATTCAAGGAAGCACCGTCTGGAGCTTCAGAGCCGTTCCGCCTGACTTTTAACGTAGAGTACCGGGCGCAAACCACTAACTCAAGCCCGGCATGGCAGCTCGAAAGGCGGCTAAGCATTCAAGGAAGCACCGTCTGGAGCTTCAGAGCCGTTCCGCCTGACTTTTAACGTAGAGTACCGGGCGCAAACCACTAACTCAAGCCCGGCATGGCAGCTCGAAAGGCGGCTAAGCATTCAAGGAAGCACCGTCTGGAGCTTCAGAGCCGTTCCGCCTGACTTTTAACGTAGAGTACCGGGCGCAAACCACTAACTCAAGCCCGGCATGGCAGCTCGAAAGGCGGCTAAGCATTCAAGGAAGCACCGTCTGGAGCTTCAGAGCCGTTCCGCCTGACTTTTAACGTAGAGTACCGGGCGCAAACCACTAACTCAAGCCCGGCATGGCAGCTCGAAAGGCGGCTAAGCATTCAAGGAAGCACCGTCTGGAGCTTCAGAGCCGTTCCGCCTGACTTTTAACGTAGAGTACCGGGCGCAAACCACTAACTCAAGCCCGGCATGGCAGCTCGAAAGGCGGCTAAGCATTCAAGGAAGCACCGTCTGGAGCTTCAGAGCCGTTCCGCCTGACTTTTAACGTAGAGTACCGGGCGCAAACCACTAACTCAAGCCCGGCATGGCAGCTCGAAAGGCGGCTAAGCATTCAAGGAAGCACCGTCTGGAGCTTCAGAGCCGTTCCGCCTGACTTTTAACGTAGAGTACCGGGCGCAAACCACTAACTCAAGCCCGGCATGGCAGCTCGAAAGGCGGCTAAGCATTCAAGGAAGCACCGTCTGGAGCTTCAGAGCCGTTCCGCCTGACTTTTAACGTAGAGTACCGGGCGCAAACCACTAACTCAAGCCCGGCATGGCAGCTCGAAAGGCGGCTAAGCATTCAAGGAAGCACCGTCTGGAGCTTCAGAGCCGTTCCGCCTGACTTTTAACGTAGAGTACCGGGCGCAAACCACTAACTCAAGCCCGGCATGGCAGCTCGAAAGGCGGCTAAGCATTCAAGGAAGCACCGTCTGGAGCTTCAGAGCCGTTCCGCCTGACTTTTAACGTAGAGTACCGGGCGCAAACCACTAACTCAAGCCCGGCATGGCAGCTCGAAAGGCGGCTAAGCATTCAAGGAAGCACCGTCTGGAGCTTCAGAGCCGTTCCGCCTGACTTTTAACGTAGAGTACCGGGCGCAAACCACTAACTCAAGCCCGGCATGGCAGCTCGAAAGGCGGCTAAGCATTCAAGGAAGCACCGTCTGGAGCTTCAGAGCCGTTCCGCCTGACTTTTAACGTAGAGTACCGGGCGCAAACCACTAACTCAAGCCCGGCATGGCAGCTCGAAAGGCGGCTAAGCATTCAAGGAAGCACCGTCTGGAGCTTCAGAGCCGTTCCGCCTGACTTTTAACGTAGAGTACCGGGCGCAAACCACTAACTCAAGCCCGGCATGGCAGCTCGAAAGGCGGCTAAGCATTCAAGGAAGCACCGTCTGGAGCTTCAGAGCCGTTCCGCCTGACTTTTAACGTAGAGTACCGGGCGCAAACCACTAACTCAAGCCCGGCATGGCAGCTCGAAAGGCGGCTAAGCATTCAAGGAAGCACCGTCTGGAGCTTCAGAGCCGTTCCGCCTGACTTTTAACGTAGAGTACCGGGCGCAAACCACTAACTCAAGCCCGGCATGGCAGCTCGAAAGGCGGCTAAGCATTCAAGGAAGCACCGTCTGGAGCTTCAGAGCCGTTCCGCCTGACTTTTAACGTAGAGTACCGGGCGCAAACCACTAACTCAAGCCCGGCATGGCAGCTCGAAAGGCGGCTAAGCATTCAAGGAAGCGACGCCGGCCGGTCCGCGGGCCAAATAGGGTCCAGTAAAGTACCGGGCGCGGCCACTAACGCCTTGTGGCGGTCGCCTTGTGGCGGTCGGGGGGTGGCGGTCGGGGCTGGCGCTTGGGGCCGGTGGCGGTCGCCTTGTGGCGGTCGCCTTGTGGCGGTCGGGGGGTGGCGGTCGGGGCTGGCGCTTGGGGCCAGTGGCGGTCGCCTTGTGGCGGTCGCCTTGTGGCGGTCGCCTTGTGGCGGTCGCCTTGTGGCGGTCGCCTTGTGGCGGTCGCCTTGTGGCGGTCGGGGGGTGGCGGTCGGGGCTGGCGCTTGGGGCCAGTGGCGGTCGCCTTGTGGCGGTCGCCTTGTGGCGGTCGCCTTGTGGCGGTCGCCTTGTGGCGGTCGCCTTGTGGCGGTCGGGGGGTGGCGGTCGGGGCTGGCGCTTGGGGCCGGTGGCGGTCGCCTTGTGGCGGTCGCCTTGTGGCGGTCGCCTTGTGGCGGTCGCCTTGTGGCGGTCGCCTTGTGGCGGTCGGGGGGTGGCGGTCGGGGCTGGCGCTTGGGGCCGGTGGCGGTCGCCTTGTGGCGGTCGCCTTGTGGCGGTCGGGGGGTGGCGGTCGGGGCTGGCGCTTGGGGCCAGTGGCGGTCGCCTTGTGGCGGTCGCCTTGTGGCGGTCGCCTTGTGGCGGTCGCCTTGTGGCGGTCGCCTTGTGGCGGTCGCCTTGTGGCGGTCGGGGGGTGGCGGTCGGGGCTGGCGCTTGGGGCCAGTGGCGGTCGCCTTGTGGCGGTCGCCTTGTGGCGGTCGCCTTGTGGCGGTCGCCTTGTGGCGGTCGCCTTGTGGCGGTCGGGGGGTGGCGGTCGGGGCTGGCGCTTGGGGCTGGCGTCCGCCAATAGTGGTTTAATTTCGGGAGGAAGATTGATTTTCGTCCCAAGCCCGCCGCTGGAGAAAATTTTAGGTACCAGGAGTGGATTTTTTTTGTCCACTCAGGAGGGGGACGTTGGCTGGTTTGGTGTCCGGGGGAAAGTGCTCTTTTCTCGGCCAGGAGAAAGATTAGACTCCCAGCCCGCCGCTGGAGAAAATTCTAGGTACCAGGAGTGGATTTTTTTTGTCCACTCAGGAGGGGGACGTGCTTTGTTGTCCGGGGGAAAGTGCTCTTTTCTCGGCCAGGAGAAAGATTAGACTCCCAGCCCGCCGCTGGAGAAAATCTTAGGTACCAGGAGTGGATTTTTTTTGTCCACTCAGGAGGGGGACGTGCTTTGTTGTCCGGGGAGAGTGCCTGGTCCCCGGACCAGCCTCTTAGGCGCGCCCGCTGTCATTCTCCGGAGATTAAGTTATACTAAGGGGAGGCTGCCTCCTCCCGCCTGCTGCCCGAGGATGCTGCCTCATCCCCGGACTGGCCTCTTGCGCGCGCCCGCTGTCATTCTCCGGAGACTAAGTTATACTAAGGGGAGGCTGCCTCCTCCCGCCTGCTGCCCGAGGATGCTGCCTCATCCCCGGACTGGCCTCTTGCGCGCGCCCGCTGTCATTCTCCGGAGACTAAGTTATACTAAGGGGAGGCTGCCTCCTCCCGCCTGCTGCCCGAGGATGCTGCCTCATCCCCGGACTGGCCTCTTGCGCGCGCCCGCTGTCATTCTCCGGAGACTAAGTTATACTAAGGGGAGGCTGCCTCCTCCCGCCTGCTGCCCGAGGATGCTGCCTCATCCCCGGACTGGCCTCTTGCGCGCGCCCGCTGTCATTCTCCGGAGACTAAGTTATACTAAGGGGAGGCTGCCTCCTCCCGCCTGCTGCCCGAGGATGCTGCCTCATCCCCGGACTGGCCTCTTGCGCGCGCCCGCTGTCATTCTCCGGAGACTAAGTTATACTAAGGGGAGGCTGCCTCCTCCCGCCTGCTGCCCGAGGATGCTGCCTCATCCCCGGACTGGCCTCTTGCGCGCGCCCGCTGTCATTCTCCGGAGACTAAGTTATACTAAGGGGAGGCTGCCTCCTCCCGCCTGCTGCCCGAGGATGCTGCCTCATCCCCGGACTGGCCTCTTGCGCGCGCCCGCTGTCATTCTCCGGAGACTAAGTTATACTAAGGGG